>NW_027505934.1:0-122124 GCF_021521415.1 Bidens hawaiensis | reverse complement strand
AAATACAAGCGAGACTCTTGCAAATTTTTCCTTGAATCTTGATACTCATTATTACTCAAATTAACTGATCTAGTGATAATCTACAGGTAAATACGATTCTGAAGATACAAGATTTGTAAGATTTCGACGGTGTTTTAGGGTTTAATTGACATTTAAACAAACTGAAATGAACTGAGTCTAAAATGGATCAAATACTTATGATCCTTGATAGTTTACGGATGTTTGTTCATTTGTTAATGTATTCGAATCATTTACGACCTAATCGATTAGGTTAATTGAAGAATGAAATCGTAATCGTTTAAGTATTAGGTGATATTCAGCGTCTTTGACTTATGAGTTTCTGGTTAATTTTGACATTGACTCTTGATGGTCACTTAACTTATTAAAGACATATTCGTTATAACATAACGAATAACTAAGTCATTCGGTAGTTCAGCGAATGTGATTATTCGTTTGGGCAACGAATGACCCACCTTTCGTTTGTCATAACGAATAGGTAAGTGCTTCGTTATAATAACGAATAAATTAATAATATAACGCATAGGCTTATTCGTTAGGATAACGAATAGCTTATTATTCGTTAAAATATTATCGTACGAATGAGGTCATTCGTGTAGTTTAATCTAACAAATGGGTCGTCATTCGTTAATCAGAAAACATTATTTTTGATTATTTTAATACTAATGTTTTCATTTTTAACAGTATGGCTGACGAAAACATGCCTAATATCGTACCTGAGCAACAACCCGAAGCTAAAGTTCAAGCTCAAGTCCAAGAGGCTGAACCTAAAGAAGCATGTAACACCCGTTAATTTTTCGGTTCAAATGGTTTAAACTTGTAGAGTATGTATATTCCTCGGGATTTAACCGACATTTCCCGGAAACCTTTTCGTCATACTGGTACGTTAAGTTATTTAAACTTTCCTTTCATGTTGCCATATCTCTCAAATTAGAAGGGCTAGAGTGTAACTTGTTGTTTTATATCATAAAATTAAAAACCCTAGCCCCCTCCCTTCCCTATTCCCGCTCGGACAAGAGAGCAGCCAAGGAGCTGCGATTTTATTTTTTTTGCAGCCAAGTTGTGATCATAAAACTTCAATTGAAGGTTCGTACTATGTCCCTGCAAGTCTTTTACACCTTAATTGATCATATTAACGCGCTTATTGGTCATTAGGGTTGAGTTTTGGTTATAACGATTTCTGACAGATTCGTACTCGATTATTTTTAAGTCTGTAACTCGATGAAAATATATTGTTTTTGATCAATTCTTTTTTCTATGATGTTCTACTTTGAGTCTAGTTTCCAGAAAGGTATAATATGTAATTTTTGGAAGAGATTTGAATTCTTTTTATGATTTTATAAGATCGAGTGTCAAAGCTGATGCGGGATGACGGATTCTAGTCTGTCTTCCCAACGTCATAACCCAAATCCAAAAAAAAAAACAAATATACAAACTAAACTGCCAAACACTTTCTTTGATGTATATTGACTATTGACTATAGTTTTATATTCCATGAAACAAACAAGCTATTGGTTTTGATGAAATTTGAGTATAATTTAATTCCAAAAAAACCATTATTTTAATCATTATGCTTTGATCTTTATCAATGTATTTCTTAAAATAACTTCCATTTTGTTATTTCTTATATACTACCAAACAGTACAATACTTCAAATTACTTCAATAATAATTTATCAAATGGGAACCTTAAAAAACTTGTGCAATCAAATTTGATGCCTTTTAGAACTTCTATTTAGAACCAAGTACCAAATTTTCATTAGTCATTATAACTATCTCATCAGCAAGTTGAATAACATGCATTAACACGGCTCTTTAAGTTATGCAAAAAAAAAAGTTATTTTTTCAAGTACGACAATGTTTCTGCAAGGGCAACAGTTATTCCAAAAATATCTCTATATTATATCCTTAATAATTATATAAATTATGCAATTCATTCATCCACAAACAGATAAACAAAATACCATATTGAAATGATAACATGGTTATGTAAGGTATATATAGAGTGTGATTTCACTTACAGCAGCAGGTGATCCATAAGTTCGATGATCTTCAGAAACAATACTAAGGGAAGATATATTGACAATCGGCAACTGAAGTCGGGAAATATTGTATGTTTTTCCTGTTTTCTACATCAAATATAACAATAAAACAAAAAAAATATTAAGCTGTGGATAAACTGCTAAATGGTAAAAACTAAGAACACAAATCAATCAACAATGCTAACCTGTAAAATCAGGAAAAAATCCTTCATAAATAACTCCTGCATTGCCATCGATTGATGGCTACAAGCCAAAATTTCCAACATATGTTTCATGGCCACATCAAACCTTCCAAGAAAAGCATACCACCTGTAAAGGTGTTATTAAAAACTTTAGCTTATTTTACCTAAATTTTAATAAGCACATCGTAATACATCTTTGCAGATCCTTTAGAACTCACTTTCCTATCTGGAAATGAACATGATCATGAATATGGCTCCATGTTGTTCCTTTGAACACAGACAGCGCATTTCTGTATGCACGAATCGCATGTTTTATCTGATTTAAGAAGGTGTTTGTTAGAAAAAACGAAGAATGAAACTTATGCTTATGTGGTCTTACCAAGTGTGCTACGCATAATAAAAACATTATACAGTATATGAAAATAAACTATTAACTAAGAATTGTAATTCATTGAAATAAATTACCTGATCACACTTCTTGTACAGGTCACCAGAAAGAATGAGATGAAATCCATACTTCCTTAACATGGATGGTTTGGCTAGAAGGTAGCAGTAAGATGCTTGCTCAAGCATTACAGCTGTATGAAGCGGTTCCTGAACAAAAATGCCCCTTTTACTGTAAAAAATACCACGTATATAACATGTATCCATAAAAGAGAAGTGACCATTACCTCACCAGAGATACGAAAGTAAACACCAGCAGCATCTTTATACTGACCACTAGTCTTCAACATTTCAACCCACCAAAGACCACAACGAGTGGCATTTCCCTTGCCTGATGTCCCAATTCTCTGAATAAGAGTACACTTTGTAAATATTTAATAAATGCATCTAAATAAGTGATGCAACAACAAATTAACAAAATATGTTTGTAAAGAAGTCATAGACGCACTAAATACGTGCTAAATGCATTTTCCATGCAATACTCGGCATCTTTTTTTGACTGATTCAACATGAAGTATGTCAATCCCATCATTTCCTGCAAGAAACGAAGGATTAAGGCATGCAAACAACTGTAGTCTAATGTTAATGCATGAACGTTTGCTTAACAGTTACCTGTACACCAGCATATCGTTTCCATGCTTTGTCAAGCTTGTAATCAGTAGATAACAGGCGGTAATTTGATAAAGCGAGTTCATAATCTCGTAACATGAATGCATAATCACCCAAAACCCTTATTTGAGATTCAATGGAATTAAAAGTGTACCTTCAAACATCATTAGAAAAGGTATATTAGAACAGGAGTTTTAGACTGTTTAAGGAAAAAGGTAGAACACACGCCAAACATACATGCCAACACTTTGAACCTCTGGAGTATCCTCTTTCCCTTTTCTCCACCATAAATTTTTTATTTGGTTTCTAAAACCTTTTCTTGTTGCAGAGACCTATAACAACAGCATACAAAGTAAGATGATCTGATATTCAAAGTTAAGAATGAAACTAATTGTGTGTAGAAATACATATAACCTGCTGATTTAAAACACGAATTCTTTGCTCCATGTTAGGAATTATATCTTTGGATGATAGATCACGAACAAAAACCTTCAACTGGTGCAGTTGATATGAAGTTAGAGAGAGTTCATATAACAATTAAAAATAGTAATAAACCATAAACGAAACAGGTAGTATTTAAAAATAAAAAAACCTCATCCATATCCTCGTTGTTAAGTAGACAACCAAGATGTTGACCAGGTAAAGTATTTGACACCTGCCAAAGAACGCAACACATTCATAATCCCTAATAATTCCAAACTCATCTATGAGAACATGTAAACAAATTGCATGATTAGAAATGCTCTTACATAAGGATCCCATGGATTTGGTTTATGGTCAACTAATTGACCTTGGGAGGAGTTAATGCAAAGTAAACGGCACTCGTTTGACCCAAATGTATTTCTCATTTCCGCCAATATCTTAGTTGCTCTGAATCACATGCAATTTAAAAAAAACAGCAAATCTTATGATTTGATAGATGCATTAGTAAACATGCAACCCAATACTGGCATTAGAGACTGAGGATACCTCTCTGGGGATCCATCTTGGTTATCATGGACCAAAATATAATATTTTGGAATCTTTGGATCCATTGCACCATCATTAAAAAGTGGGGGCAACTGGTTTGTGTTAAAAAGATCCCTGAACTTGCTGATAGGGTCCTCATCATTTGATGAAACAACCAAAAGGCCTGTGCATTCATTATAAGTTAAGCCATATTAAGTATAAACTAAGCTCAAAATTGCATTCTTAAAACTTACCTGCAACAGGATGATCAAAAGCTTCATGATCTGAGAAGGATACACTGCGTACAAGCTCTTTATTGAAATATTGAAACCATGTTGGTACAAACTCAGGTTCAGAAGCTGCAAAGATAAGTAAATAAATAATTCAACAAAAAATAACAAGTACAACCTCTTAACTAAAGTTGTTCAACGTGACAATCTAGTTTAGTTCCTTGCATTTTAGCATTAATAAGCATTTTTTTGCCTTTTAGCAAATTTTCCTTCTTGTATGTAACAACAATTACCAACTCTAAAAGATTTCCTGTTTCTTACATATTATAAACAAGTTCATAAGACTAATTTTAATATGCAACAACTGAACAGAAGAATCACTTTTGAAAAAAAAATAGGAGCTCAGTACAATTTCACATGGTTTAATTAGAACAGTGAAAGAACTTACAGGTGGACATAGTTTCAATAGGTGATGGATCTAAGTACAAATCAGAATCTTCATTGTTTCCTGCATCAGCAATAACCTGTTCTAACCACTCCTTTGTAACCTACTTGAATTAAAAAAAAATCTAAGGGAGGGCTGTTTGAAGGTTAACCAAATAAGCTACAAATGCGATGCATTTAAATATCAACATTTGCAAACATACAAAGGATATATCTTTCAAACCATTATGCATTAATTTAGCTTTCTGCAGCTCCATGTGAGCGTGCGCATATATGTTAAAAGAACTAGATCGGTGTGGTATTACTATTTTGAAGTTTTCAAGAGTTGGTGTATTTGGTTGTGTATCCTAGCTCTTTAAATTATAGCATGTTGTACCACTATTAAACCTAAAGTTGAGGTTACAATGCTTTGACTTATTTCCCCAACCACAGCCATAGGAAATATAATGATTTATATCTAGTCTAGAGGTGTAAAACTGTATATATGATGACACCAACATTCTATGAGTTTTGAGCCACTTATTGATCTCCCTTGATTTCATCACTGGTTTACCAAAATCCAAAGGGTATGAGGTGGTTCTAGCATTGATAAAGAAAGTGACACTGATCCCTTAATGGACCAATCAACAGGCCTAAAAAAATGAAATGTATACACTGTAAAGAGATATTAAGAATGTGAGGAAGTTATTATGATTCAGGATAGAGAAGGAATAATATATGTAAATATGTGTAACCTTTACATATAACCTTACAAACTTCTTCAGTCCATTAAAAATGAAAGTTGGTCAGTATAATTTCTCCATACTGAAGACATCATAATTTTGTTAACCTTTTGGATTGTTTCTCTTAACTGTGATATTTACTATCAACATTGGATGCACTGTGCACTGTGACTTCATAATTATGGATTGTAAACCTTGTGTTCTAATTTGTGATATTCGCTATCAACATTGGCTGCCTTGTGCATGGGAACTAGCCACTAAAACCTAAGCATATACTCAGTAATCATAAGATGATCTAACAATCGTAATCGATAGAATTAAACCTCTTTTCTTGGCATGTAAGAGCATTGCTCCTAGAATATGATATTATGATGCAACGTTGCAGCATAATACAATACTATTAATATAATCTACCAAAGTCCCTGAGGTTGATGAAGAGTGAGCAAACATGCATGTTAGGTCATTTCATAGCTTTTGTGACTAACAAAAATATCATTCATTAACAATATTAAATAAATTTGATGGAAAAATAAGCTACACCAATGCAAACTTGATAGGTACCATTAATTACTATTTAACAATATTAAATTTGAAGAAACAATAAGCTGCGCATACTTTCCAAGTAGCTATGGGTGTTAGATGGAAGCTTATTTAGACATCACCAAACAAGATTTTACACTTGTTTGATTAGTAGAAGCCGCTTTCAGTTGTCTTGGTAAAATCGTAGTGTAAAAATAATGGTCTGAATCAGAACTAGACTGATTATTTTTATACTATATACTATCATTAGGAACGATATCTACAAACTTCGATTTAAAAAAAAGTACTGTAAATAGGATAGCATTTTTTTAAGACGGATTAGGAGTATTAGCATAATCACATTTCTCATGGTACTACGATGTTTCCTTTGCAGGTTTAATATCAGACAACTAATGATTATTCATGCTTAACTCATCTAAAATATACGTCACTCTAGAAGAGCATTGTAATTTGTAAGTTTGTACCACGGGGTAGGTGAATATTCTGAAAATGCAAACAGATAAATTTATACCTCGATGTTTTGTTGTCGAATATCGGATGCATAGAACATTCGTAACTTGAACTTCTGGAGCCTGTAGGGTTGATCACTCGCTGTACGAACAGGGACTGCAGAAATAAAAAGTATACACTTAGGACACATTATCACCTAGGAGTTGGATCAAATACAAATGAAATTAACATGCTAATTGTGAGAATCAACTAATAAAGTAGAGTAATTATATATACAAGTAGAGTAATGATGTAAATACGTTATAGAGTAATTACGTAATTACTCTACTTTATTCTCACGTTTAGCACGTTAATTTCATTTGTACGTTAACTTTCCCCCTATCACTTAACCTGTTTAATAACAGCTCCTCACAATCACTTGTAAAAACCTAATAAACTAAATTTGTGTAAGTGTGTAACAATAATCACATCAAAACGGATATTCAAGTGAAGTATTAAGATCAATTGAGCTACCTAATTTTAACCTAAGTCCTTAGTTAAGTGGCAAACCCTAGAATTCAACAGAAATGACAGGAAACAATGGATCATTGACGCTCTATGTAACATATCACACTTGATACACAACAAACAATAGATTGAAATTAAAGTGTGAGTGAATGTTATTACCGTCGATATTGTTGAATGCGCAGAACGGAGTGAGCATTTGGACGAAGGAGAGTCCGTTTTTGAGGCAACGTTGTTCGACTAGAGGCGTAGGGAGAACCATGACCACCGGCGTGATCTCGTCCAGTAGCATTTTTTTGAGGGAATAAGACGCCGGATCCGCCATGGAACGAGTCAACTCAGTTACCAGATTCCGGCAGGTGGATAGTGTGATTTTAGTCGTTGAGATTGAGATCGATCGATTGTGGCCAGAGCTCTTTGGCAACGGTGCAGTGCTTCCGCTGTTAGCTAACGATTACATCTCATGGCCCAATTCAATTGTTTTAGCCCATTCACATTTTGTATCACTTATTTCCAAAAGCCCAAACCGGTTCCTTTCTCTTTTTTAACGGTCAACAAACATAGAACGTTTATGTATTTCATACGGGGTGACCCAGTGGCTTAAAAACCACCGTCAGCTATCTCCAGTTCCGGTAAAAACTCACCCACCCGAAGGACCACTATTGGTAAAACCCGGATACCCTCATAATCGAATTGGATATTACAAATACCCCAGTCTTCCTTCATTGAGCGACCAACGCCCCCCCCCCTTCCAAAGTGTTGTAAGTGAGAATTGAACTTGGGTCTCCACTAAGAACTCAAACGCCCAAACCAGTTCCTAACCATGAGTTTCAATATGTTACTATTTTTTTTGTTAACGGCCAACGAATCCTTTAAATGAGTTACTGGCTAAATTCACCACATCGAGATACATTCATTTTTCGATCCGGGGAAACCCTCACCTAAAGCCAACACCCGTGAACACTTGTCAGAAAACACGACAGTACGGCGAGATAGAACTCGTTCAAGTTTTTATTGTACCGGAACGGTTTTGATTTCATTTAGATTAAGTGATTAGGATTTGCGCACCTTTATGTCCAACTATCCAATAGGGGTTAAAATAGGGTGCTTGAGGGACTGAAATAATCGAACCGTATATTGGAATAAGCGATGTAACCGAACTCAATAAATTTAATTGTTTGGTTTTATGTTTTTAATAAAACGTTTTTCCTGAACCAAATTTTGAAGGAAAAAAAAGAACCGAATAGGTTGGAATTGAACCAAATCGAAAAACAGATTTTAAGTCATTAACAAGAAATTGATAAATGGTGTAGCCTAAAAAAAATAAATCCAATCGTGTAATATCAACTAACTATTGATTAACATAAATATACTAGCTTTTAGCCCGCGTGTCACGCGGGCTTATTTAAGTTTTTGTTTTTAATCATTTTGCAATTCTGTCTTCACGGTTCACCGAATGTTCGGTTCTTTGAATGAATAGAAAAACATCTATCTATCTATTTTAAAAACTATAAAACTTAATAGTTATACGTGTTAAACGAACTTGAACTTAAACAGAAGAACAAATTTTAAATCAAACGAACTAAAAATTTAGTTAATGTTTGCTCACTTATTAAATAAACATAAACAAACTTTCTGCTGAAAGGTTCACCAAACATTCTATTCTTTTGCCGGCCATTAGTTCAAAATCTGAATAAAAAAACAATTTCTAAAAACTCATCGTGTTCGTTCATTTATTTAAATGAACAAAATATTTGTTCGTTCATTTATCAAATTAGTATTGATAGTATTGGTAATTTCAGTTGAAACAGTTTAAGTCCGGATACTATCATGCTATCAATAAAGGTTTGATCACGACCCGAACTTTTAAAGTGGAGGCCGAGATAATATCTGGAGTTAACTATTAATCTGAATGTTATCTGGACTGGTATAGCCTCCTGACATTCAAACAACTTATGAAAAAAACCTAATGAATTCCTTACATAAGCATATAATCAAAATGTTTAAGCCAAAAACACCAATAAATTAGATACCGAATAATCATACCTTAAGTAGTAAGCCGACAGGTGATTCGATTCTTCAACCGTACTAAATTAACTGGGTAGTAGTCAAGTAAGCAGCGAATGATGAAAGGAATTCAAGAACACGAATGAAAAGAAAAGTAGGTACCCAGAAAAAAAAACATAGCTTAAAGACTAAGCCGACATTCAAATCAACTCTTTAGCCCATATTCGATTGGTCTCAAAGCATCTGCAACTATGACCATTAATATTTGATGAGGATCAACTAATCAACCACTACAAAAAAACTAAGATTGAAACAACCCAAATCCAAATACCATCAAGAACTTGATTGTAATACAAATAATTAAAATTACTACAAAATACTCACAAAAGCAAGTTGGAACCTGCTTCAAGGTGCAACATCTAAATAAGTGTGAATGTGATATTAACACCAGCTACAAGGATATTCTTACATGAACCTATCACCTTCCTGATATCTAAAAATATCTTGAAATGATTTATGTATCAAAAATAAAAATTAACACCAAATAAATATATCAAAAGCCATTACATGTACTGAAATACAATAAGTTCTCCAGTGTTATAAACCCACCAGCACTGTTATAACAGACCTCCACGTCATCGGAACATAAATAATCAATGCTAAATCTTAAAAAACAAAACAAAACATGAAATTTACTGAAACTCATTAGACGGATCTTTTCCTTAACTTTCCATGAAATCATCTTCTCAACTCTGAGCATAAACACACGAAAGGCCTCTACCAAGCCATGCAGCTGAACCTGCTACAACCTCGGCTGTAATTAAAGAAAATCTATATTTCATGTACAATCAAAAGAAGCATTATGTACAACCAAAGAAGCATTACGACATAAAAAGTTTTACACTGTTATTGTAATAATTTAGCTTTGCAGTCGTATTTAACAAGTTGATAATTTAAAAAATTCATAAAAAACAAAAAAAAATGAGATTTTACGGGAATTTTGGTGGGAAAACGGGCAGATTTTTGTTTTTGTTTTATGTCTAACAGGTCAAATGGGATATACTAAATGATTTAATCAAAAAGAAAACGGGTCAACCGATTAATTGCTTTATACATAAAAGTTTTAGACTGTTATTGTAATAATATAGCTTTGCAAGCGTATTTAATAAGTTGATTATTTATAATATTCAAAAAAAAACAAATAAAAAGTGTTTGTTGGTTGGCCCGACCCAGCCCATTTGACCTGCATGAGAAAATTTTAGCTTTTGAAGTTTTATTGAGACCAAGTCAAATCTTAATTTTTCTTTTTATTTGTAGCTTTGATTTTAACTCATTTTTGTGTCATGGGATCGTATGGCAAAGCATGTATTTAGATTTCAAAGTTTGACTTTGACCCATGTTGACTTTAATGAACAACAAATGTATTTATATTTCAAAGTTTGACTTATGTAGACTTCACTTATGTAGACTTTAATGAATAACAGGTTGCAATCTACCTCACAAAAAAAAAGGGTTAATAACTCTTACAAAATGTAACTTCAAATTGTAAATAAATCTTTAACAAGCATGTCCAGGGTCTGAGACGTTTGAATGAAGGTGATCATCTTCAAGTTTCTCGTCTTCAAGGTTATATGAGCTATATTATAAACAAACTACAAATCAAGCAGATGTATCAATTAATAACCTTTATTTCCCGTTTTAATATAATATTTATATCTCAAACAATCATACCTTCCTAATTTTTAATTAATCCATTTAAGCAAACGCTTAGCGGTTCTTCCATCATCAATAGGGCGAACGTCACTTTTTTCATCTTTTCCATCCCATCCACCACCAACGAACTTAGAAGGTGGACCCAATATAGTGCCTGGTAGAAACTAACAGAGAACTGATCGCAGAGCTTAGTATTTACCTGTGTTGCCAAACATGATTAAAAGATGAATTGGTTGCTAACCCATAAAACAATAAGAATGTCACATTCAATTCGCACAATCTACTCGTGTCATAAATATAGTCCCCACTGGCTCCATTAAAAAGCCTAGCAACCTTTTCATACCGAGGCTGCAAAAATAAAGCTAAAACGATAAGCGGCTCAATAAATACATGTTGCCCTTGTGAATGAAAAATACAGGTACCTTATAATTTCTGCACGATGGACACATGCAAAGTGTAATAATAACTAAAATTAGAGTTATACATATGGACATTTGAGAACCCAAAATGAGCTAAAGTGTGTTGTATCCACATATCCAAAAAATAGAAGCTTTTAGCCATATAAAGTAAGATGCATTTCCATTTAAGGTGTAGACGACAGCCTACAGATCTCTACAACTATATGGTCCTTCATCATTGTTCTTGAATCCCATACACATGCAATCAAGTTACGGGTGTCCATAAAGCCATAAAAATCCATCCGTAACCAAAATAAAAATTGACGGTTTGGTTTAATGTTTTTGTAGAAACCGCACTTACGGTTCGGTTTTGGTTTTGCATGTAATATAAACCGAAAAAACCAAACTGAATGTACGCATTTTTTTTATTCTGAAGTAATTTATAAGAATTTATGGCGGAAAACCAACATGCGTGTTGCGGAAGAAACGAAAGAGCGGGGAGCTAAGGAATTCGTTTGACGACCGAAAAGGCGGAATAGTGGGGTGCTATTGTCTTTGTTGGTGGTTGAAATTAGTGTGTGCATATCAAGGAAGAGTGTGACATGGTGGTAAAAGTACGATCAAATAAGGGTTGCATTTATTTAGTAGAGATTTGCGGATAGGCAGACGGAAGAAGATTCGTCAAAGTAGGAGGCTTTGAATCTTGTCATGTCTAGCAAAGGGAAGAAGAAAACGGTAGAAGCGGGGAGCTTGTTTTTCTTTGTTTTTTTTATATAAATAATCGAAGTTTTATATAATTTACTATAAAACGATTACAATAAAGTGGCAGGCAAACGGGCAACAAGCTGCGCCGCACCCCCCTTTTGAACAGCAAAGCCAATCCTGCTAAAAACGAAGCTTTGAGACCTAGAAGCTGAAGAGGTTCCGTGTACGACGCGCTGAACCCTACTCAAAAATTTCACAGCCTCTGGAGCCAGAAAACCAAATGTATCAAAGGCAAATGGTAGAAAGACAAGAACGGTGTAGTTCTAGGACAGGAAAGAGGGATTGAGTTTGTCGATCATGGTATGGATGTGAAGAAACGGGTCCAACTCAAGATTAAGTGGGAGAATGAAGACGTTAATCTTGAATTTTAAAAGATAAAGATTAAAGGAGTTATAATTCTTGGTGAATTATTTATTGAGTTTTTATATTTAATTAGGAATACTATTAGGTTTATTTTTGTTAATGTATTTGGTTTCCTAGTTGGAGTCTAATTAGGAGTCTTGGTGAACAAGTTAAAGTTTTAGTATAAATAGATGGTTAGGGGTATTGTAATTTGTGTGCTTTATTTTATAATAATAAAAAGAGTCTGAACAAGTTGTTCAATCTTGTGTGTTGTGTGTTCGATCAAGGGGCCTGATTTCCAACATAATATTACTACGTAAAAGTTTATTATAAGTTATATCAATTTACCCCCCTACGTTAAACAACAAGTTTTATGTGATCATATCAAGATTAAAGGCAAGCCGAAACCAGAAAAAAAATAAAAATAAAATAAAAACATTAAAAAGAAATACTACATAAGTTCGCCCCTGGAGCCACGCCTTCTCTTTGAAGATAAATATGTCTTCTTTCGGTTGATATAGAAAACGTGAAAAATGAAACAACGAATCAAAGAATTAAAGTCAAAAAAGAAACAGTGTTATGCTTTTCTTTGTTTTAACTTTTTATTTATTTAATTATTATTATTATTATTATTATTATTATTATTATTATTATTATTATTACTATTATTATTTTTATTAGTATTATTATTATAAAACAAGATCAAATACATTTTATTCTTAACAAGAAAACGGTGAGAACCAATTTGTTGTTATGATTATGTTTATTTTTATAGGTGTTTGCTGCTATTTTTTGTTCGTATTTGCTAATTTTCGATTATGAGACGTTATAAGTATTCTTATTTATATTTTATTGTTATTATTAGATAAATTATTTTGCTGTTATAAGTATTTGCTGGTATATGCTGTTATTATTTTGTTCTTGATTTTGATTCTTTTGATGTAGTTTTTAGGTTCTTTTCTTTGTTATTATAAGTCATTTTTTATGTAGATTGGTATTGTAGTTGGTATTGTTTCTTACGTTCGTATTTTTAAATAAATTGACATTATTTCCTACGTACTAATGTTAAGATCAAAATGTACATGAACCTTCCCCTTATTATTATTAGACTACTATTATGTATGATTATCATAATTGTTGTTGTTATCATAATTATTTATATAATAATATTTTTAATACTAAAACTGATATTATTATTATTATTGTTAATGATATTGTTAATAATACTTTTTGTGTTGCTAAAATTATTATAGTTATTAATTAATGTATAGTTATTTACCATTAATAGATATTTCCTAAATAATAGTTATCATACAAGTCAATGTTTTCGGACCTGGCTCGAATGTCAACCCAGACGCCTTACCGGGTCAAAGGTCGAACCGGTGGTGACCTGGATGACGTCATAAATAAATAATATATATATATATATATATGAAAATTTTAAATATATTTATATATATAAAAAATAAAATACATTTAAATTTAAAAAAACAACACAATGGATAAAATACGTATTGGAACTTCAAAGTTAAAGTATTCTATTACATTTTTATTAAATAATTCAATTTCGTGAACAGTTGTTTATTGTGTGTACTTGGGCGAGGAAATGGACGACAAGTGGGGGGGAAAGTCTCGTCACTATCACTAGAGCGAGGACGTTTCTTGGATAAAGACTCAAGCACCTCAGAACAAATCTTCTCATCAAGCCCAGCCGGTTTTAAACCCTGCAAAACATAAATGGGTTTACCAAAACAAGAAGAAACTTCACCCACGTAGGGGTAAGTAAGCCTCTCCATTGCATGAACAGAATCCGAAAAAAGCCTGGAAGCTTCAGAGTTGAACATAGGTGATTGCTCCAAGGTTTGACCAGACTCATGAAGTTTGAAACCATCAACTAAACCCAAGTGTTTTCCATAGTTCAGCAACTTCGTGTAAACACCACCCAACACGGAGTTAAATACGGATGAGTGAAGTAGATAAGTCACAACTTGATGAAACCCATGCTCGATCAGCCATCGGTTATCATTGGTAGCTAGGGTGACTGAAGCCTTCAAACCATCCTTCTCCATAGCAAAGGCTTTCTTCTGAACCTCCAAAGCTTCCCTGTCGGCTTCCAGCTGAACTCTATTAGCTTTCATCTTCTTCTTCAACTCTACAATCTCAACCTCATGATTACGCGAAAGTTCATCAATCTTCTTCACCCAATCCTCCTCATTCTTAGAAAAACCATCAACATCCTTCTTCATCGCTGCCATGGAAGCCTTCATCATTTCCTTTTTCTTGGAGAATTCCTCATACTCATGAAGTTTGACCAGACTCATGAAGTTTGAAACCAGCAACTAAACCCAAGTGTTTTCCATAGTTCAGCAACTTCGTGTAAACACCACCCAACACGGAGTTAAATTCGGATGAGTGAAGTAGGTAAGTCACAACTTGATAAACCCATGCTCGATCAGCCATCGGTTATCATTGGTAGCTAGGGTGACTGAAGCCTTCAAACCATCCTTTTCCATAGCAAAGGCTTTCTTCTGAACCTCCAAAGCTTCCCTGTCGGCTTCCAGCTGAACTCTATTAGCTTCCATCTTCTTCTTCAACTCTACAATCTCAACCTCATGATTACGCGAAAGTTCATCAATCTTCTTCACCCAATCCTCCTCATTCTTATAAAAACCATCAACATCCTTCTTCATCGCTGCTATGGAAGCCTTCATTCTTTCCTTTTTCTTGGAGAATTCCTCATACTCTTGCATCCCTTTCCGAAAGCGAGTGACACCCTCAGCTAAAAGGGCAGAAATGTTGCAACAGCTAAGAATCAACCTTGAAAGCATGGAATCACCCTCCATCTCAGATATGGTATTACGAACTCCAGGGGGAGCAAAGTTAGCCAAAACTTCAGAACAAGCCTCCGGATCCTTAAAGCTATCACCAACCTTAACATTCCAGTCAGGAACATAAACCTCGCCTCCACCCAACCCTCGAATAGTGGATGTTGCAACTTTTTACCAACTGATTTCTTCTTCTTAGCCACAATGTAAGAGCATGTTACCGGTGCCCTACTTTGGACGTTGGATTTACTCATAAACACAATTCTAAATATCAGAGTTAATTAAAACTTTCGCGGAATATAAAACTTTCATTAAACATTACATATAACTTCATAAACATGTCTTAACAACCATTCTTGTCTTTCAGATTAAACATAAGTAAACATAAAACATCTTGAGTCTTCAGATGTCAGACTCTTATTCTTCTGCCATGTGTCCCCACTCAAGCCAGCTGTCTCATTCTACTCACCTGCGTGCATACTAAAAGTCAGCTACGCTGAGTGAGTTCTAGTTAATCATACATCATACAATCATATACTTACATTTAATTATGCATCCGAAGATACATAATAATTACTTACAAATTTACTTCCATTACATAATTTCATACATACGTTCATACTTTATTATTTTCATACTATATAATTATGGTCCATTCTATCTCATATATTATTAGGGTCTGATCCCTTATTTTTCTATCTCAGATATTATTAGGGTCTGATCCCTTTTTTGTCTATCTCAGATATTATTAGGGTTTGATCCCTCTTTACTTCTCTATCTCAGATATTATTAGGGTCTGATGCATTTCTTCTCTATCTCAGATATTATTAGGGTCAGATCTCTTACTTCTTCATCTTCGTACATTCTGTCCTTACATACTCGTAACATACATATACATTCTTTATTCATTCATACATGTTCATATGTTGCACATATATCTATCATACACATTCATCTACTTTATACATGCCTCCTTTGTCAATACGTGCAATATCCGAAGATCGTTCACGTACCGGCAAGCTTTCGTTCGCATTCAAGATATACATAATTAACATATAAATCATACATGGCATACACTTACCATTTAAGGTAAGTGTATTAACTATCACATCGAGTATGCACACAACCCCAAAAACATAACAAGGAATGGGGCTAGAAACTCACCTGAACTCGGTTACGTTCACCGTTAATCGTTATTCCCTTCTTGAGCTGTGCACGACTAACTATATAACAATTACACGTATCAATTAACTATCACTACACATATCGTCTTTCTAGTTTAATTATTACTCTCAACGAGCGGGGGTCCGGGGGGAACGCCCCTGGCAGCAGGGTTCTAGGGGCGGAAGCCCCTAGCGGGGTCCAAGGGGCAGAGCCCCTGGCTGGGGTTAACACATTTTCCATTGGGATTTTAAATTATCTTCCAATTCCCTAACTCAATCTCCATAACGAATTATGCCTAATTTGTTAACTGATTCGTTAACTGAACATAACCTGATTCGTGGTCTAATTCGTTATCTAATCTTAGCGAATTGGTGGGTAACGAATCACCTGATTCGTTATCTGATTCGCTAGATTAATTCGTTATCTTTCTGATTCGCCAACTGCTTCGTTATTCTGATTCGTTGTCTTAACATAACGAATTGGGTGAATAACGAATCACTTGATTCGTTATCTGATCATAACGAACTAGGGAACTGATTCGTTATCTCAACACGGGTGAACTAATTCGTTATCTAAACATAACGAATGGCATCAGTCTTATCCAACTTTGACTCGCTGGTCAAAGTCAAAATTGCCAAGAACACCCACAGTCAACATATCTTAGATCTGCAATTAAACCTTCATTTCTTAACCAAATAACATGATTTAGGTATCAATGGATTTGGAATCCAAGCGCCTACAAACCCAAACCCTTTGTTCGTCCAATTATTCATGTTTATGGGGTGCGATTTAGGCATATATGTTACGGGTTCTTTAGGTTAGCAATTAACCTATCAATCGTTAATGGTTTTGAGCAAGAATCATCACGTTTAGTTCTTTTTTACCATATGTATACAGATATAAGATTATCCAAATGAATCCGGACCTAAATGAACGATTCCTAATTATATACGTACCTTAAACGAGCTGAACTACGTACACGGTTAAGCCTTGATGTTGTTTTGGTTCTTCACGACGATCTAGCACCAACGGGTTCGGGTTTCCACCTTCGAATCTTGGCTATGGTTATAGGATGGTGTTTGTGTGGGTTTTTAATGGTGTAGGCTATGGTGTAGAGATAGATAAAAATGGAAAGGATTAGGGTTTAAGGAGTATTTATACTCCCTTAAGCCCATGGACCTAAGGCTCATTCCATTTTCTTATTTCATCTTCTAAAGTCTAAGCCCACCTTCTATTAGTTTATTTATTTAAACCGCACACGACACTTTATCGAATAAACAAAATTTCATTTATTTATTATAATCAAAAGTAGGATGTTACACACAACCAAACCTTGCTCTTTCTCCGCCTCAACACTCGGACCCTGATCCACAGCAATCCGAACATCATCACTAACGTCCACAGGCTCATGTGAAGATGATGGACCAGAGGACTTCAACAAACGCCGATTGGAACGGCGGGTGGAAACCTTGGGAGCAGCGGACTTGGTGAAACCTTGTACATTCGGAACACCCACATAACCGGAACCTTCAAACCTATGCTCCGCCCCTCGAACAACAACATTCTCACCAACGGTAGCCGCAACATCTCCAAACACAACATCAGAAGTGTCATCACTCTTCACAAAATCCAAGGCAGACATGGCTACAAAAACAAAGAAAATTTGTCAATAAGCATATGATGGAAACAAAACAATGCAAGATAAGCGAATGCATACCCTTATTCTTATAAGCACGAGATCACGATTAGGCTTATCCCACAACTTGCTAAGTCCTAACAAAACGAGAAGATGTTCGGGAAAGGGACGAAGCCGTGAAGGACACTTCCTAATAGACTTTAAAAACAGATCGCCCAACTCCGAATCAGAAGGCTCCGGCTCATTCAAAACGGCCTCGGGCTGTCTCCAAACAAGTTTGAAAGGAACAATAGAATTGGAAACGAAGAAAAAACGATCCTTCCAGGTACCAAGGGTCGTAACCGTGGAAGAGATTAGACAAGTATCAACCTGAGTATGCTCAAAGGTATACCAATCGCCGTTCTTCGCTAGACGGAATAAACGGCGAAAACACAACAGCGACGGATCAAACCCTAAAGCCCTACATAAAACTTCAAAATGCAAAACCCTAGCAAGCCCTAACGGGTGAATCTGACCAAAGGATATACGATAATATTCTAACACATTCAAAACAAATATCGAAAAAGGGTGACGAAGGTTATAGAACTCGAAATGGCGACAATAAAGAGCAATCGACCTGCCGGACAACGATCGATCGAAGCGTCAGCCGGCGGAGCCACTGGTTTAAACTCTAAACCACCCCAATCGAGGCAAAACGACTGAACTTCCTCTTGGGTTAAACGAGAATAACTCACCGTTAAATCCTTACGGGCACCTATAATTTCGAAAGAAAAGGGGAACATTTGAACTAACCTGGTGAAAGATCGAAGGAAACTTGATAAATATGTTTGGAGAATAATGAGGAAATTTAAAAGAAAAACTAAAGGAAATGAGCAGTTGGTGATATTAATAAGCAGTTATTAGGAATTGCTATTTGCAGAAACCACCCAATCAATCACATCAATTGTCTCAAAAATTCAAAATATAACCAAACCCTCCAAAGCCTCGAAGCCTTTAAGCAATAAAAAATGTGTGCAAAAGTTAGACGCCTTTGAGCCTACTTCCCAAAAACCTCTGACTTGGGGGCTGATGACGGGGGTAGCCCAAAACCCAATAAAATGGCTTTCACACATTAACGCTAAAAAAGTTAGAAGGTTAAAATGTTCGTTTGCCGCCCAAATAAGGAGAACAAGTACGTGAACAGTAAAAGCATGTAACGATAACACGTCACATCACTATTTACATTATCCCTCAGCCGTAAAAAAGGGGATATGATTAGAAAATATATTATTATATATTATTAACCACATGTCAATAACCTCCCGCGCATAAAAGGGTCAGACCTCTACCACAAATAAGAGATTCACTAGTTTACCCATCGGACAAAAGACTTACATTCCTTTCTTTATAAAAGGAAGATAACTCAGTCAAGCCAAACACACCAGATCTGGGAGTTAACACACACTCTCTGATCTTCTCTTCTTCCTTAAGAAGCTTGCACTTTGCATGCTTCTTTCTTACTCCAAAAACTACATAGCTTCACTAAGAACTTGCATCCAAAAATCGGTTCCAACATCTCGGTCTTGGATCCTTAGTGAATCATAACAAATAACAACTAAACTAGTGAACCTCTCTCTACGTTTTGCAAATGTAAAGGGACACGACGACCTGCGTTAGGTTAATCGGAACCCTTGAAGCCTGTTAGCCTAACCAGTTTATTCACTATCATTGGTCTTATAATTGTTGTAGCAACACGTGTAAATCCAATTGCCAAAAATGACATTGATAGCACTATGTGTAAATGCAAATTCTGTAGGCTTGAAGCATTTCTTGAAATTTAAATAATGTATTTAAGATTTAAGATTAAATAATAAGAAAACACATGACCGTCGGCCCTAGCGATAACCAACAAAGCTTTCCCGTGCATCCTACCCGTAGCCAGTTATGAGAGTGTATCTGAATATACCCTTGATCTTATTTACAGCTCCAGCGGTATTGAAATAACGAGCAATGGTTTTATTTATTCATTATTTTTTTAACAACACAAGTTTCATTTTAATCTATGTCGTACGCGAGACTTGAATCAAAGACCTCTTTCTTCCAAACCCAGATGTTTAAAGACTTTGCCTCTGTCAATGAGCCAACTACCCGAATTCCCCATTGATACGAAACTAAAATGCCTTTTTAACGACATTTTTATTAATTCATGTCGTTTGCGAGACTTAAACTTAAGACATCCTTCTATCAAACTCATGTGTTTAAAGACTTTGTATATGTCAATAGACCACCTATGGGTATGAACCACCCATCCAATACCCCAGTGATATGAAGCTAAAATGCCAACGGTGAATATCACGTGGATTCTATTTTGAGCTATTTAAGCTTCACTTAATGTCCAAATTCCATTAAATAATATTGTCGGCAGGAAGAAAAATAATCCATATACGTAACTTATTTGATGATGTTTCTTCTATAAGCCAGGCCCTTCATGTGTTTCTTTTGACTTCTATGACATGACTAGGTTAAATTAACCTAACATCAACTATTCTACTCGTTACATTTATCACTTTCAAATTGCATATGAAACACATGCATGACGAAGACAAGATGTGACATTTTATAAAAATGACACTTCCAACTCTAAGATGTGCGTTGGCGCAGGGCCGTTTCTAAGATTTTGAGTGCCCTAAACAGGTACAAAAAATCGGCCACAAATAAAACTATTTTTTTTTTTTTTACCAAAATGGCCTATTTTAGGTAGTTAAAATGATCACGTGACTCTCCTAAACATTTTTCAAAGTAAAAGTAGCGCTCAAATTCAATAATCAAAATTCAAAAATAGCATTCGTTCATTCAAGACTAAATTAACTAACTATGTTGCAATAAAGCAAACACATGACTGGCTTTCGGTCTTATTCAAAAAATAAAAATAAAGAAAACACAAGTCTTTAAGACAACCTTCGATTTACAAATAAAAAAAATTGAGGAATAAAAGGATTTGAACTTGCGTCAAAATGGGTAGCAACACACTAGTTTTGAAAAGTCTGTTTCAACCAGTTGCACTAAAACAATACTATTGTTTTGTTTGGTTTTGCATATTATAATATATAATAACGTATATACTTTTTTAAAAACAATTCCGTGCCCCCTTGTCAAGACCGTGGCCTAGACGGCGGCCGAGCCCCGTATGAGGTGTAAGCCGGCCCTGCATTGGCGTCCAAGCCGAATGCTTGATCTTTCACTTTGTGGTTCCAAGTTTGAACCTTCACTTATCGTTTGAAATTTTAAACCATAATTGTTCTTTTATGCGTTCGTGCATCCCGAGCACTTGTCTCTTCACGAATTCTTTACTTATGAATACCTACTTAATACAAATCTAACTATTATCATTAACCATCTAACAATAATATACAAATCTCGTAACAACTCGCGCAAAATCCAGTTACATTAAGTAGTAATTAATGTATATACGAAACCCAGTTATATATAAAAAATCTTTATATTATTTTATATCATTATTAAAATCGTTAATATATGAAATACATTTTTCACCTGTAAGATGTACATATATATTAAACAAATATATGTACTGTTAATTTTCACCCTGTGTAATACATGAGTTATAAGCTAGTATCATAAAGCATAACAAATAACAAGAGGGAAAAATAAACTTTAGTTATACAAATCTAGGTGGTGAGACAAAAATATGCATCCGTATTATTATTTTTTTTTGTCATTTGTATTTAGTTGACAATACATGAAAAGTAAGTATGTGCGTAATTCTGATTGTCTGACAAAACGCCTTATCAAAAAGAGGTTCTGATTCTTCTGAATTCGGATGGGATAATGTGCTTCAATTTTGATTAACATGAGACCGAAGTTATTATACACTTATCTTTTCGACGTTTCATCAAAATGCTAGATTAGTTACCAACAAATTATAAATATGCAACTTGGAGGTTGGAAGTAAACACATATAATGGAGCATACATATATTGGGCCTCATGCGGTGCATACTTGGAAATTTAATACAACAAAAACAAGCCCAATATCATGTACACTACTTTTGAAATTGGGTTTTTCCCCAAAGCCTTATCCTTGATATTTCTCTGTTGGGCCGGCTCATGTTTACATTTATATATTGGACAGTTACTTTTTATGATTAGAGCCTGAGGTTCATAAAAAAAAAATTCTAGGTCCAAACCGGTTTGGTTTGAAACCGCTTGATTTCGGTCAAAGAAGGTCAAAATCGTTTACGGGGAGGAAAATTCGAACCTATCCAAACCGATTTGGGTAGGTTTGGGACTTGTTCGTTTTGTAACGATTTGTAAACCGATTTAAAGATAGAGAATAAGATATGGTATAATAAAAACAAAATTTAGAGATAAATGCTGAGAATCAGTAAAAATCCAGTATGAAAATTACACGACTTAACAAAATAACAAATAAAGTTTTAGAAACCCCATCCCATCCAATCCATTCGTACAGACACCCAAAACGCCTCAGCTAAACCGTCAACAATTCGACATAAGTCAATAATGTGACACCTATACTTCAAAACGGATGCTTTGATCATAAAATGATAATCATAAATTTCTTATCATTAACTAAAAAAAACACCTCATTTAAAACTGTCAATAATTCGACGTCCGTCAATAATGTGACACCTATACTTCAAAATGGATGATTTGATCATAAAATGATAATCCTAAAATTTTTATAAATTATTAAAATGATTTAAGGAATTATAAGTATTTTATTTATAAAAGCACTCTCATAACTCAAGGGGTGTTTGGCCTAGCTTTTTGAGCAAAGCTTATAGCTTTTTTAGCTTTTTTTTTATAAAATAAGCTTCATTTGGTGTTTGTTTTAGTTTTTTTAGCTTAGGCTTATAAGCTTATATAAGCTAATTTATAGAAGCTTATTTGAAAATGGTTATTTAGCTTATTTGAATAAGCTTGTTTGTTTAAGTGGGTAAATTATTCATTTGCCTTCAAATAGTGATGGATTAATAATACTGAAGTAACTTATTACTATAACAAATTAAAAATGATGGATTTAACAACTTATTAAGATGTATAATCAACTTGTAGAATATAAGTTAATCCAAACACTTTTCAAATAATATAAAATAAGCGATAAACTTCAAAAAGATATAATTCTAACCACAAAAATATAAGCTAGGCCAAACACCCCCTCTTTGTCATTGGGGAGTTGAGTTAATGGCGACCCGTACCCGAAGATGATTCATCTTAACTTAACATTCTCTGACCTCTGAATCTTAATCTCCAGGATGACTGACGGAAGACTAATAACGTTCAAGGTAAATCTAAGCATTGCTTGATACGAATCTGTATCAATTACATGTTTTCCAATTAAGTAAATTGGGTCTGCCTTCAATTCATCCTACAATCTATCTATCACTTATTATTAATTAAAATTCCCCTTTGTGCTAAATTCTTTTTGATGGTTAGAGAAACAAATAAGTGAACTTTTTTGGTCGGATTGAACAGGAAAGTAAATCTGGTTAATTGGGAAATTAGTGATCCAAGTAGACTTTGATGCACAGAAGGTGTTTGTTAAAATGCCTGAAAGAAATCCTAACCTAAATAGAATATTCTATACATTAGAGGCAGTGTTAATATTGTATCCAAAAGGGGGTTGCGGCGCAGCTTGTTGCCCGCTTACCTGCCACTTCATTGTAAATCGTTTGGATGTTTTTATCGAAAAATTTCATTTAGTGAAAAAAAAAATGTTAAATTGGTGGGTTCATCATGGTAATGTTGAACTGATTAATAAAATTATTCATCCAGAACATTAGGGGTGTCAAGGATAGTTCTTGATGTAATATGTATGTTAACAATGTATGAAATTTCCAGGAATGTGAATGTAACAATAATAATTGAAGACTATAAGCAAGTAGGAATCTGTTTCATGCTTTCGGGTTGATATGGTAAGTATTTAATTTATCACCTTTTTCTGAAAATTTATTTATTTTTTATTAATAATTTTCGCAACTCAGGGTACAATGATTGGTGACCGATCCACAAGTGATGTTGTTGCAAGATTAAGAACACCCGAAGGCCGTGACGAATGGATATACTGTCACTCCCACATTCTTATAAACAAAAGCAAATATTTTGCAGACCGTTTATCCGAGAACTGGCCCACGTGTCAAATTCTCGATTCCCGAAACTGTGTCGAGGTTTACTGCCAAGAATATGACTTTGACCACCATATCACAGTCTTACGTCTCTTTTATGTTAACACCGGGTGTTCTATAAGTGAGACGTGTCACGGTGTCAAAAACACACTTGGCATCCTCCAAGTGGCAGTCAACCTTGGATGCCAGGGTATTATTGCCACGTGTGTGGACTTTCTAGAAGCTTCTCCTTGGGAGGAGGCCGAGGAGGAAGAGATTTTGAAAATTATTCCGGGCTTGGGTTTGCTAGCAGAACCGATTCTTGGACGTCTTCAACCTGTAAAACAAACTACAATAGTCAAGATTTTTCTCTCTGCCACCATGTTGGCCACGTCAGTGTTACCACCGACAATGGTGGATTTGAAAACATCTGCTCAAGAACAGATTGAGTACATGCTTACAGAAGACGATGATGCTCCATTGTTAACAGCTGATGAAGATCTAAAGTCAAAAGTGAGACAATCTTTTAAGGGTTTATTATCAAGATTCAATAATACAGTTAAATCAGTTGGTGAAATAAGTGAAATGCATAAATTTAAAACCTTTTTGGTAGATATGTCATGGGCTTGCCAAATCTTGGCGAAGTTGGAATTATTAAAGGATTTTGTTGAGAACTGGATAGATGCATCTGAGAACATAGTCAAAGCTGTTGACCAGATAAGTCAAAATGAACAAGAAGACAGTCTTGAGACAAGGATTAAGGTTATTGAGATAACTTCCAAGGTTTTAGAAGCAATAGGATATGGAAATGTGATTTTACCGACTGTAAAACGGCTTCACGGGGTGAAAATTTGGCTTCCATTTGTAAGGATTGTAAAGTCATCTGTTGACTCTTTGACTACTGACGAGAATGACTGTTCAGTAGTTAAAATCGATGGTGAAATATGGCAGTCTTTGGAGTCTGCATTTGTTTCAATAATTCTCGCGTTGCCATCTGGCGAACAGGCGGGAATAATAAGTGAATGGTTAGCAAATAAGCATATTCGGTATCCGGATCTTACGGAAGTATTTGAAGTTTGGTGTTATCGGTCCAAAGTTGCTAATAGAAGAGTTGCAGATATTACAAGCTCCAATGGTATGATCAAAATGCTATAAACAACCTTTTAATTTACTATTTACTTTGTTGTATTAATATCGTACATTGTTCAAATTAGGATTTATGTGTACATGAAATATTCAAATATCATTATACTTATCGTTGAAATTGTTCTAGATATTTGCAGTTTTAGTCTAAAATGTGATGCCATGGCTGGCTTCAGTGTTAATGTGGGACCTGAATTATTATTTTCTTAGATAAGGTTAGGGAGAATCTCACAAAGAAAAGTTTAGCAAATTATTGTTGCCTTGTGAGGTTAAATCCTATCCTATATTACAGATAAGTTTAAGGGAGTTCATTAGATTGACGGCACTTATCGTAGTTTAAATTATGAAATTGGTCTTTAGTTAGAAATTACGGTTTCGGTCTCAATCTTTACCATAGCATAACATGTTGGATCCCTGAAACCAGTTGTTAAGCTGACATGGATTGACCATTTTATTCTTCCTATATAAGTTTCCCTTTACAATATTGCGTAATTTTTGCACGCTGGTGGTATTTAAGGCCAGTCATTTCTTATGACCCAATATCTGTTACGTGAGCCCGACGATGTGGGATTTACTAGTGTCACATCACCAACGAGTTCTTTTAGAGTATCCATAATAGGCTGTTTAAAAAACGCCCGCCACATCACTGATCACCCCTGTCCAACCTCCCTGGGCTTTGTCTCTCTCATAACAAAAAAAAGTCCAAAAACACGCCCTTTCTCTCATCCACTTTTCACATAATCCGTTTTTAGACGTTTTTACACAAGAACGTCCATTATCTCTCTCTAATCAACATTACGTCCACTCTCGTCCATGTGAGGTTAAAAACGCGCTATTATGGACACAATTATTCGGATAAGTAAAGTTATCTTGTGTGTTAATGATTGTGGTGACAGGTAGAAATGGCCACTTTGAAGTTTCAATACATTGAATGCATTAAAACCATACAACAATGATCCCTATTGAGAAAGTAACCTAAAACGACTTTTCTTTGAACCACTCATTGGTCTTCATATTAATGACCAGTACCATGGAACTTGTCCACGTCATATCTACCAGCTTTTGTCATCAAGTCAGTAACTTTACTATAGTTCCTAACAAAAAGATCTTTTTTTTTCTTTGGATTTTGAAACGGGGGAATCATCAGTTGCAGAAACATATACAAGATTCAAGAAATATGTTAAAAGATAATGATCATATGATATGATATGATAATAAATATTGTTTATGGTATACCCCCCAATCCAAATATATAGAACTAGTTTTACATACATACATCCATCCAAAATAATATACAGTCATTTAATCATTCATCATGATATGATGATTCATGAAATACCTAAGTTCTATCTATATTGAACTATAATGAACTCTAATGGTTCTTGTTCTTTAATCTTCATCCAAGTATCGAATCGAATCTGTTCTAAGGTGAATCTTGGGTTTATTTTTCGATTTTTCGATTCTGTTTAAGCAACAAAATCTGGTAAAGGTTGTGCAGCAAACCGCTTGCGGTTTTGGATATTCATAGACTCATACAATGCCGCGGTGTGTGAAGAGGATGGCGGATTCATGGCGGTGTAGTCGTGCCCTTCCTCTAATTCTGCTCCTCTTCGGAGTTGGATGTTTTGGTTCGGGAGGAAGCTCCGGTGGGTCCCGGAAATTGATAAGTTTTCACAGTCTGGTAGACCTAAAGTCAAGGAGACACCGTTACCGGAGTACTGCTGTTGGAATTGACCGATTGGGTAACCACCGAGTCCATTCATGAAGTCGGTCGGGTTGCCGCCGGTGATGGTGAAACCGACGTCTTGGTTCGGTTGGTCCCTCTCGTTGGTTCGAGGTTTTTTGGAGGTGAATTGTGTGATTCCGTCCATTTCTAATGATCCCATGAGACTGAAACCCGACGGGTGGTTTTGGAATTGGATTCCCGTGGCGGTGGGGGATGTCGAGATGGTGGCAGAAGCCGCCAGTGATGGTGGTGGATGGAATGAAGTCTCTTGTTTAGTGGCTCGGAATCCTCGGGTTGAGCTTTCTGGTGACTGACTTTTCTCGTGTCTGGACGATGAGTTATCTTCGTGTTCTTCATTCCCGCTCGTTTTATTAGGGCCATCCTTTTCGTTTTGTTCTTGTTCCTTAATTTCCTCGAGGTACATCTCTTCCACCATTGGCTTCCATAACCGAACACGCGCATTTATGAACCAATTTGAAACCTAGGATTCGTAAAACAGAACAAGCGTACTGAGTAAAATCTCACTTAAAAGTTGGACCTGTGAAAAGGCTGCTAACAAAGAGAAGATAAATATTAAATAATTACCTGGCTTCTGGTAAGCCCGGTTTGTTTGGCAAGCATATGTTTGTCCGAATCCTTCGGGTAACTGAAATCAAAACCGTGTAAGCGAATCACAAACTTATAAAATTAAGTAAATTTAATAATTATTTGCGGGATCTTGATTCTTACGGGTGAAGAAAGTGTTCGAAAAGCCAAGCACGAAGAACCGAAACCGAACGCTCTGGCAATCCCCTTTGTGGTCTCCAAGCATTATGTTGGATCATACCCAATTGCTGCAAAGCTCTCTGTTGCCTGAGTTGATTATCCACAAATTTCAGCCTCGAACCTCCGCCTTCTGCCTTACCGCCGCCTAAACTGTCATCTTCTCCTAAGCTCCGGCTGGCAGCCTTAATCTGTCCCGTGATTGCGTCTTTTAGGCACCGGAATTGCTTAGAGATCGTCTGCAACGCGAGTGCG
Organism: Bidens hawaiensis; assembly: GCF_021521415.1. Lineage (NCBI taxonomy): Eukaryota > Viridiplantae > Streptophyta > Magnoliopsida > Asterales > Asteraceae > Bidens > Bidens hawaiensis. The sequence goes on along the minus strand of NW_027505934.1, from coordinate 94,135 downwards.
GTGTATGTTTTCGCAGACCCGGGCCCGGCTGCTTGCTCAAACCATGAGTTTACTATTATCATCTGGTGATGATATTGTCTGTATCTCTGCTCCACCTCATCAAGCATGTTAATAAGCTTTGCTTTCTTCATCTGGATTTCCTGTCTTTCCGCTGTCGTAAGCTCAGCAGCACCGCCAGATTTGGCGGTATCCGCGGCTTCTCCAGTAGTCGGTGGCGGTGATCCATCACCGCCACCGACACCAAGAATGTTGAGATTCTTAATGGACTGATCAGAGCTCTTCATTGCAACTTTCCCAACATTCACCACTTCTTCAAGGATTTCTTGGGTTGCTTTCAAATACTTGGAATTCAACAACATATTATTCGAAATCCCGGACGCCGAGGATGTCGACCCACCCACGATGGCAGATCTAGACCCGTCATCGCCGGTGGGGGAAACAGGTACGGGTCTGTGAGACCCGTACCTACTCTGCTGAGACGACAGGCTTAAAGACAAGCCTTGTTGAAACGGTGTGGCCTCACGGGGCGACACCATCTCCACCGGGTTGTACATGTACTGGGCCCGTGGGATGTAGGCGGATGACGGTGGCGATGCCGATAGCGGTATGCCAACAAACTGCTGAGTCTGCGCAGACGGTGGTGGTGGCGCTGCCATGTGCGAGTGCTGGTGGTGGTTGACCGGAGTATTATTTCCGGGATGATTGGATTCGAGAAACATAAAATTACCGGGCTGCGTTTGTTGACCAGATTGTTGTTGACCATCCGGGTAATAAACGTAACCCGGGTTCATTAGAACAAGGGTTTGCAACCCATCTCCTCCTTGAATATCTGAGCTTCCATTGTAGTAAGTAGCCATAGATGCTTTTAATATCTTTTTGGTATGACTTTCTTTCTTCAACCTACAAAGCAATAATATTATACTCTCTTATTATTATTTAGTAAAAAAAGAAGCCATATTAATTTACTATTGTGTTATCAATTACTGCATGTTTTGTCTTAAGATATTAATGGTAAATATGATTGGATTGATGATGTACCTCAAGAGAGAGTAGTGATGGAGATACTATGATTGTGCACGTGTTGCTTCATCATCAACATATACTCCTCATTCAACAGCTGCAGACAGACAAAGATTAATGTTTTTTTACATTGACATCTTATGACAACATAGTACTCAAATCCCAAATACGATTTTCATTCCCAGACACTTGCAAACTTCAAGAGAGAGAAAGAGAGTATAAGTTATAGATAGATACATAGATAGCCACATGTATATATAAGATTATAAACTAATAGTTTATTAGCAAAATATAATATTATCTTTAAAAACAGGAAGGTAGAATGAAGTGTCTGAACTTTTGAAGCACATAAGAGGAGTCATATCATCAAATTATAAAAATAAAGCTTCACTTTGATTTCAATATTCATGAGATAGAGATAGATAGAGAGATATTAGATATAAGTATATATATATATACCTGTTTGTTGTATATATATATATATGTTCTTGAATATATATGAGGTTTCTCTCTCTAAAAACAAGTGAAGTACTTGAGATTTGAGTTTTAAGTGAAGGTTGATTTGACTCTCCTTTTCAAATCATTTGATGCAGAAGCTTTTGATGATCATAGCCTCTTCAGTAGTAGTCTTGAAACAAAGACAACTTTTAGAGAGAGAGAGAGAGAGATGTAGATGTGTGTGTGTTTTGAGGTGTGAGAGAGTAGATGAGTAGGAGTAGAGCAGGAATATATATAAATATATATTTATTTATAAAAGAAAAGTAAAGTAAAGAAAAGAGGAAAAACAAAAGGGATTACTGCTATTGTTATCTCAAAGTTGTGTCAGAAGGTTCGAGCACCATGCCAAATACGTACGAAGAAGAAGAAGAGCAAAGCAAATGAAGCATGTCCAAAAGTAAACCAACCCCTTGGACTGTCACGAAAAACACCATCAGATTTCAAAGTAGCACGATCTAATTCAAAAATTTCCCCCAATTGAGCGTGTCTAGCATATTTTTTGACAGTAACAGGATCACTATAACTGACTCCATTGAGTTCACCACCGTAGAACTCAACAGTTACACCAACTTGTTCGACACTATACTTAGATTCTGCCCTTCGAAACGGAACATCGGCCCCAACAATCCCGTCTCCGTCTACCAAAACGACCGGAAATGTTTCAAAAAAGGTAGGCATACGACGTACAAAAAGTGCACCATTACAAACTTTGCACCATTACAACACATCTTTCTTGTACTGGATTTTACTATAAACTTTTTTAACTCACATGTTCATGTTCAGTATAAGTTGTAGTTTTTCAGGTCTCGTTTATTAACGAAAAATTTATAAAATATCGTGAATTTTCTAGTAGAGAGTTATAATTGTTGAATAAGTATTTACCTATAGATTATTTGGCTCTTGATACTTAACTAAGAAATAGTGTAATTATGAAACAAAACTATTATCTAAGAGAACTAAAATGTTATTTGAAAAACTCTAATAAAAGAGAACAAAAATTGTTAAAAAGTGTGGCAGCTGGTCTTTTTCAGCACTGATCTTATTTTCGGTCGGAATTTGAGTTTTTGACATGTTGCCAAAATACTAGCAAACCTATTTATGGAGTGTTTCTTTGGCTCTAAGTTTTAGATTACTAAAACCCAATATGTTTTAACTTATAAATACAGTAATACACCCATACTTGATTGTAATTCTCATCAACTACAAGGTAATCAATTGTCTCACTAGTTTTAGCCGTGGTGTAAGCTAGGTTAAAATAAACCACGTAAATTTCTCGTGTTTCTTTATGATCAGTGATCATGGCATAAGACTGGGAAGACCAAGGCAGAAAAGTTTAATAGGCACAATTCGCTTAATCAGTGATCATGGCAGGTTGACAACGTACTAGCCAGCCTAACTTTAGAGTGTACGTTGACCTAAGTTTTAAATTATTTAAGGGTGTTGTTAAACGCACTCCTCTCTCATTTGTTTTTACTAAACGTACTCTCTCTCAAGTTTTACATTAATACAATCTAAACGTTTTTTGTTTTTTCTTTGCCATTTTGATATCTTTTATTATTATTATTATTATTATTATTTAAATTCTGTTTTTTAAGTTATTTTTTTCTTTTATTGTATATTATAAAACATTTTTTTTATTTTTAAAATAACCAAAAATATATTATGTAAAGAAAAGGTTTTTTCCTCGTTTTAAAAGAAATGTTTTTTTTTTAATTTTACAGTGTATTTTTGAGATAGCTTACCTTTAAAAAAAATCTTATTGCTTATTAATAAATAAAAAAATTTGAATAACATACGAGTTGATTAACAAATTTGTTCTAATCTCACATAACATTAATCTCATGCATTTGAACTTAACAAAAAATATTCAGATAAACTTTTTTTTTTGTTGGGCGGAAGATATATGATAAGATAAAAATATACAAAACTTTTATCGTTTTTATAAAAACGTCATATCATTATTTCTTAAATTACATTTCTTAATGTATGTAATAACAAATATTATTACTATGACCAAGAAAATACACACAAAAGGAGAGAAAAACCAAAAAGAAAAAGAAATTTTGTAATTTTTGTTTTGATATTTTAAAGAGACTCTGAAATGACCCAAAAAAAATTGTTAGAGAAAAGCTAGCAACATGGCAAATAGAAAGTTCAGGAGAGAGCGTATGACAAGTATAGAAGGGGTACGTTTAGCTTAATTCTTATATAAACTATAATTGTTTGGCCTATAAATACATCTCTATGTAATTATAATTCTCTTTAAGTAATAAGATTCTCTTTAAGTAATAAAAATATACAAAACTTTTATCGTTTTTATAAAAACGTCATATCATTATTTCTTAAATTACATTTCTTAATGTATGTAATAACAAATATTATTACTATGACCAAGAAAATACACACAAAAGGAGAGAAAAACCAAAAAGAAAAAGAAATTTTGTAATTTTTGTTTTGATATTTTAAAGAGACTCTGAAATGACCCAAAAAAAATTGTTAGAGAAAAGCTAGCAACATGGCAAATAGAAAGTTCAGGAGAGAGCGTATGACAAGTATAGAAGGTGTACGTTTAGCTTAATTCTTATATAAACTATAATTGTTTGGCCTATAAATACATCTCTATGTAATTATAATTCTCTTTAAGTAATAAGATTCTCTCCCTAGATGTAGATATGGATTAGCTCAATTATAATTAAAACTATTTGCATTATAAAATTAATAATGCAAACAGAACAATAACAATAACAGTTAATTAGCCCTATCCCTAACATACACATATCCTACCTTTAGCAATTAAGCTAACGTCTTTACACATTATGTAGCCATATACTTTACCGTTACTGAGCTTGCTTGAGTGACACATGGCTATCTTGAATTGACATCTTCTTCTTTTCTTACTTAAATCCCATTCTTTTTTGTTCGAGTCTAAGCATGTAGGATGCTTAAATCTCTCGAACTTTTCTCTGATACCAACTTATAAGGCCCCCTTCCCGGTAGCCCTACTTTAGTGTCGGATTTACTCATAAACACAGTTCTTACAAATCAGAGTTAATTAAAACTTTTCGCGAAATATAAAACATCGACCATTCGTTACAAAACATTAAATCTTTTCTTTGATACCATAACACAAAACATCATATTTAAAACATCTTTAATTCTATCTTCAGATGCCAGCCGTTTAATCCATGCAATGTGCCGTCCTCATGCTAACTCTATAATCAGCTTACCTGCGTGCATACTAAAAGTCAGCTACGCTGAGTGAGTTCTAGTTAATCAAGCAACTTATCATACAACCACTACATGCAATATATACGTATCCGAAGACACGTAGTCCACTATTCGACCTGCTCACCTTACCACTTAACCTCTTATTTATCCCTACCACTTAACCACTTTAATAACGAGTTAACGTTACGCCACTTTGCCACTTTAATAACGTATAACGTTATGCCACTTTGCCACTTTAATAACGAAGTCACGTAGAGGCTTACCCTACCACGTACTACCGTCATGCCACTAACACTCTTACTAGACTCTTGCCACTTCTAACACACTCTACCTCTACTTGTCTACAACACACTTCATATCATTACATCATTTACATAATAAACAAGTCACATTATAGCATTTATACACACTAACAACCTCTTGGAAATCACTATCCTTGGCGATACGTGCAATATCCGAAGACCGTTCACGCACCGACAAGCATTATATAATAACTACCTCGTATGACTTATATAGCATACACTTACCACTTAAGGTAAGTGTATTCACACTTCACATCGAGTATGCACACAGCCCCGAAAACATAACAAGGATATGAGGCTAGAAACTCACCTGAACTCGGTTACTTCTTCTGCTAATGGTTGTCCTTCTCTTCAGCTGTGCGCGACTAACTGTATACAATTATACATATCAATTAACTATCACTACTCATATCGTCCTTCTACTTTAATTATTACCCACAACGAACGGGGGTCCGGGGGCAACGCCCCTGGCAGCGGGGTTCTAGGGGCGGCAGCCCCTAGCAGGGTCCAAGGGGCAGAGTCCCTGGCTGGGGTCGAGCTTATCCCTATTTATTCAACATGTAGTTAAATATTAGGTACTAATACTTAATTAGTTATGATTGATGGCTCTTATTTATGAGAATGATATCTATTTCTGATCAAAGCCTAGGTATGATTAAATACCTAATTCGCTAAGATCGATGGCTCTGATACCAACCTGTCACACCCCGGCTTAGGGCCTAGGCGTATGACCAATAGTAGGTACCTGTTTTGTAAATACATCAGAGTTGCGGTTTATTTTAGCGGAAGACTTTGGTTATAATATTAATTTATTTGAAAGCTTGTCGGATAATAAATACCCGAGTGTTTGATTTATAAATCATGTTTCAATCTTGTTTATAATATTTTGATAATTTAAAACTGAGCCATCTCTACCTTGCGAGCGTCTATCTTCATGAATGACTATGTTCCTTGCTACCTGTGCTAATATGTTTCCCTGAAATGTGGGGAAAAATACGCCAGCTATATGCTGGTGAACACGTATGACTCAATAAAACATTTGTATGACAATATAATACAAATATAGTTTTCTCTACAAGCTCAGCAGAAGCATTTCTACTTCTGGTCTATGTACCACTGCCCTACACACACAATTGTTCCCGAGCCACGTAGCCCTTTCCGGGAGACTAGTTATAACCATTAGCCCACGGCTACGTAGCCTTAGAATGATTAGGCTGAACAGTTATGTTTGGATCCAGACACATGTGTATTCGGTCTGAGTTGACTTTATTTTCTACTTTGTATTATAAAGTTTTAGAGATTTCTCGATCTCATGTAGACAATTGATTGACTCGTTAAGACAAACACCCGTTCGTCTCATTGAGTATAAATATGTTTTGACTGATAAAAAGGTTAACGTATTCACCTGTACCGTCGGTGTGCGTTTGAAACCTTGACTGTGAATGATTGATTGACGACTGACTGACTGATTGATTGATTGACCTATAATAAAATAGGTATATAAATATCCGGATTGTCTCTTGATCCGGCTATAGACCTTTTTTTTGGTTTAAATAGCTTTAAACCTTGATTGATCATTTGTTTGAATAAAATATTTAGACCCATAGTCTTTCTGTTTATTTACCAAATCATATGATGAGTTTCGTTTTCATGAAGAAACATCTATAATCTGTTTCTTCTTCAAGAAGAAACATTCATTGACTGTTATGCATGTAAAATCTTATTTTTCTTACACATGAAGAAACAAAGTTTTAACTATATTCTTTGTATACGAATGCTATGTTTCTTAATCGTAAAGGAACTATATTTCCTTATGAATGTAAAACTGATGTTTCTTAGTTGTAAAGAAACACTATTATAATCCTTTGTATGTTTAAAGCTTATGTAAACATAATTATGATCAAGGTTTGGGCTATACCCCTGACTATGGTCTAAGCCATATAATAATAATACCATAATGACTTAGGTCAGAACCCTTACCTTACACGGGTATTAGAAGTTTAAATACCTAAGTTTGTACGAGCAGTACTTCTACTCTATGTCGCGTACTGGTGCTTAGATTGTCAGAACTTCGGGGCTTAGCACGGACTTCGAGGTTGGCACGCAAAACGAGGCAACATATGGTGGCCGTCGTGACGTGCACGTACTTTGAGATAGAATGTTGGGTTATTCTCGTGTAGCACGCATTTCGAGGTTTCGTCAGTGTATGGCACGGATTACGAAGTAACGATTGTCGGGTCGGCATGAAAACCGAGGTAGTGAGAGAGTAATTCTAGAGAGAGAGTCTAGAGAGAGAAAGTTTGGTGTGAGAAAATGAGATGCCGTTCACCCCCCTTTTATAGCCGATTTTGCACTCCATCGCGGTACGCGATGGAGTCTTCCATGTGGCCGTTGCGTAGCGCGACGCCACCACTTATGCATGACTGCCACGTGGCCTACCCTGCTGCCACGTGTCACCTGAGTCATCACAGCCCATCGCGGTACGTGATGGCCGTCTTCTTGGACTCATTGCATAGCGCGATGGGTCACTGAAGATTATTTTTCATTTTTAGTCCCTCGTCTTTGATAGCTTGTCATTTCTAGTCTAATTTTCGTTGTCTAAAAATACTAATGTAACATCCCAAAATTTAGTAATAATATTTTATATATTATTTCTTATAGTAGACGAAGTTTACTTAAGTTAGTAGGGATCTAATAAAATAATAAGGATGGAAGGATAAGTAGGCTAATTAGATGGAGTTAATTATGGACCAAAAAGGAAAGATAGGCCTTAGATCCATGGGATTAAGGTAGTATAAATACCCCTTAAAACCCTAATCCTTTCCATTTCCATACATCTCTACACCATAGCCTCCACCATAAAAACACACACTTAACTCAATTCCCGTTTTTTGAGAAAACCACCCACAATGACACAAAGATTCCTGGAGATCTAGCCGTCGGATCGGTCCCAAATTTTAACTGAGTGTTCATGATATATAATTGAAGATTCCCACCGATAAGATCTATGATCAGAGGTCGGGAAGTACGGTTTTTATCAGCAAAACCGTAGCAGCTCAAAATGAGGATTTCTGGCCACTGTTTCACTATTATGGAGACTGTAGCGGCAGTTTCCGGCGAAGGTGAGCTGATGGGTTTGTAGATCGGGACGAGACGGTTCCGTGGCCGCTAGAATCACTCAAATCGGAGTTCGTTTGATATGGTTTTGAGCATCTCGAGTGATTTCAAACAAAAACCTCAAAGGTACGTTTTTGTTAAAAAGGTTTACTTTTCGTGTACGGATTTACATGAAAATTGGTAGGATGATAGATCGGGTATAGACAAATCGTAAAGTTGCAAACTTGAAGATTAAAATGGACTTAACGAACCCATGGCTATGTACGGCTCGCTTAAAATAAACCTTAGTACATGTATTGAACGTTTTTAGCTTAAAGGTCCAAACTTTATGGTTTCCCGATGTCAAGACTTATCCGAAAATGGCCGCGGGAATGCTTGCGGGACTGTTTAGTATCATATCCAAGGTTATCATGTTGAAACAGAAACAATTAGTGGGCTAAAACCAAACCCGTAGTTGCTGCACGTTAAGTTCGCCTGCTTGATAAGTTCGCCTGCTGGTTAAGTTTGCATACTGGTTAAGTTCGCCACATATAAGTTCGCCTGATACAAGTTCGCTTATATATACAAGTTCGCTTATATACAAGTTCGCTAACATATAAGTTCGCTTATATCCAAGTTCGCTTATATACAAGTTCGCTAATATATAAGTTGGCTTATATCTAAGTCCGCTTATATCTAAGTTCGCTTGACGGTATGCATTGTAAGGACCTAAAGAGATAAATACTAGAATGATAAAATAAAGGAAAACCATAGCTATGCTAAGTAAAAGTAATCTAACACTAGGTCGTTAGATTAGATCAGATGAGTATTGATACGTGTAACTTGTACAGTCAGCCAAGCTCAGTTAAAGAAGGGATTAACAACTATCAGAGAACGAAACAGGATTCAGGTGAGTTTCTAGCCCCATTCCTTGTTATGTTTTTCGGGGTTGTGTGCATACTCGATGTGATTAGTTAATACACTTACCTTAAGTGGTAAGTGTATGCTATATATGATATGTGATAGATATGAATGATTGTTTGTCGGTACGCGAACGATTTTCGGATATTGCGCGTACTGTCAGGTTAATAATAAAGATATGAATATTGCATGTAGTGTAAGGATAATTGCTTGTCGATACGTGAACGATCTTCGGATATTGCACGTATTGCCAAGAATAGTGATGATCGTCTCCTTATATAGATATTAAATGATAACTTATATATAGAGTTCCCTCTACGGATAATATATAGAGTGCTCCTTTGATGGAAAGCCTAGTGTTCCTTTGATGGAAAGCATAGTGTTCCTTCTATGGAAGTATATAGAGTGTCCTTCTCTGGAGAATATATATATAGAGTGTCCTTCTATGGAGAATATAGATGGTAGGGTAATAGTAATAGTTCTTTTAATAGATATTATGTGACGTCCTCTTATGGATATTTATACAAGGTTAAGATATATATGTATGTAAGATATGTGTATGTATTGTCTGTCGCCTGATTAACTAGAACTCACTCAGCGTAGCTAACTTTTAGTATACACGCAGGTATACATGTTTATTGAGAGAGCATGAGGAGGACACATGGCATGGATTGAATGGCTGGCATCTGAAGATGGAAGAAATGGTGTTTAAAATATGATGTTTTAAGTTGGTTTTAAAGAAAATATTAAATGTTTTGTAACAAATGATTTCAATTAACGTTTCCACATTAATAAACTCTGATTTGTAAAACTGTGTTTATGAGTAAATCCGACGCTAAAGTAGGGCAACCGGTAACGGGGCCTTACAACTAAGGCGGCTCTTAAGTGCAAAGTGCGCCATCAAAGCGCCACATTGCGCCCAACGCCCTTCGCCCGAGCGCGTGCGCGTCGGGTGCTTCGCACCCTCCGCTAGGACCACTGGGTGCATGCTAGGCATATAAGAATATAATTATGGAAAATCTCTTCCTTATAAAGAGCTTCCATTTCTTTACCACTTTTCATGTGGGATGAGTTTTAACTTCCTTATTTATACCCATGTGGAATGCTTTCACTTTCTTACATCTTTCAATGTGGGATGAAATTTTCTTATTCCATATCCTTAACATAAGGTAACTTTATTTATGGGATTTTTATTTCCTTATAGAATAATCTTGTTTTCTTTATTTAAATTTTCCCAACACTTATTTTAGGAAATTTTGATTCTTCAACTTTACTTAGTTGTCAAATTTGGATCGAAATTTTGGGGATGTTACATCTCGCTTATTTCACCACCATTTTCACCGTTTTTCGTCCCGTTCGATCCAGATCTGAGCTAGGGTGATCCCCAAGCTCATTTTAGGTTCGGTTTATACCCGAAACCACCCGGATCTCGTGACTTTGACGGTTTAACGGTGTCGGCTCGTCGTTTCGTGACTAAATCTAATGGGTTTGGGTTCATACAGCAACATACTAATCTTACCTCGGGTTGAAAACCGATTCTCCTTCTTCTTCCTCTTGGTTTCGGCTAGAGAGATAGAGAGTAGGATGAGAGAGAGCTAAGTGTGCGTTTTGGTGGTGTATGTAATATGTGTAAATGAAGGGATTTGGGCATAATGGAGGTATTTATATGATGGGTCATGGGCTTGAGCCCATGGTCTATGTTCCTTTCATTTTAACCCAAGTCCATTACCCATATTACCTAACCCAACACAAGCCCGACCCGTATTAACTCCTACTTCATTTAATTATTTCTCCGCTAACCCAAGTAAACTTTCTCACCAAAAATAAATAATATAAATAATATTATTTTAGAAATTTCAGGATGTTACAAATTAAATCGAACAACGTAAATCTTTAATGTCATGTTATATTTTCTATTTGCTATGTCATTCATGTATGCATGTGGTTTTTTGTTCAATTTTCCAGTTTCGTTGATCCACTGCCGCCACCAGCCTACCGCCGATGGTCAATAGTTGACCATCAAAGTTCGTCAAATAGCACCAGAATGGCTATTGTTGGTTCTCTTTTTTCACCTCTTTTCTTGGACAATTGTGATACGCTAACAAAAATATCATATCTTGTTATTCTATGTTATATCAATTAATAGAAGTTTTTATCCTTTATATACATGAGGTTCATCGACGGTAATATTCCGTCGGTAATCATCAACAGTTTACCAACATAAATCACAAAATATATTTACAACATCTTTTAAAATAACGTATGTCACTTTGGTGGGTAAGCATCACCCTCATTCCCTAAACATTCAGTTAATGAGATTAGAATTCTGATAAGAATCCCCTTACTTTTTCAGATGTGCTTCGGTGCTGGCCCATGATCAGGCCCGACTGGAGGGTGGTGCCGGTCGGACCGTCGGCCGGGGCACGTAATTTTTGGGGGCCAAAATTTTTTGTATCTATATTTTTATATATACATTTAAAAATATAAAACTTATAAAATATAATTTGATCTTTACCATCTTATAATTATTGGGCCCAAATTTTTTTTTATTCATAATCCATTTAATCCAGTTTAAATTATTGGGCCCAAACTAAAACTAAAAACTAAAAAAATTAAATAAACTCCCAATGTAAAATAAAAGAAATGGCTGTTGATTGAAATTCCTGTTTTGCTTCCTTCATTCTTTGCGAATGTTGAACAAAACCTGAACAATGACTAACTCAACCGACCACTACTATTGGTTCATTGTTGACCACCAGGCTCTTTTGGGTTGACCAAGCCAGCCACCAATGACGAAGCTTGGTTATACACGCCGAGAAGGCCGGACTCAATATATATATAAACAAATTTAACTAGAGGGGTGGCGAACTTAAAACTTCGTTTGGAAACAGGTAAATTACACTATGTATACAAATTTTTGGCCGAAAAAGGATACATTTTTGCTACCGAGCGAAAAAACGGAGGGTCCGAGCTCAAAATTTTTGCCGGAAATGGGTAAATTAATTTACACTATGTATAAAAAGTTTAGGCCGAAAAAGGATAAATTTACATTACCTAGCAAAAAACGGAGGGGGTCGGGCTCAAAATTTCGATCGAAAACGGGTAAATTACACTATGTATTAAAGATTTTCGACCGAAAAAAGATAGATTTACACCACCGAGCGAAAAAACAGAGGCGGCCAGGGCCACCCCTGGCCCTAACTAAACTACACCATTGCGAGCCATCAAGGACAAATCTATTTTTTTTATCCAATGTTAGTAGAGTTTCACAAATCATTAGTTATTACGGTATTTGGTTTTAATAATATATTATTCTATGTTTATTGTTATAACATTAAGCGTCACTTAAAAAAATTAGCTTATATAATTCGTTGTTAAGGTATGAGCCTTTTTATTTTGGCTCGGCCGAGGTATATAAATCCTTGGAGACGGCCCTGCCCAAGATATGTTTTTCGATAAGATTCTAACCCAAGGTCATGATTGTCGAGGGGCGCCGTTATTGATGGATTTTCGACGAAATTTTGTTGGTATTGTAATTATATATATATCAAATTATTTCCTTCCCCCTTTTTCTATGCAAGCATACTTGGAGGAGATACAAAGTGAGTAAAAGTATAACATAAGGAGTATGAGAGTTCGCGGGAGATGATACAAAACTCCAACAAGACGTGGAAGAGTCTCGAAGAATGAACCATGCAAAACCCTTTTGACACATTTAATTCTGAATCCACACATTCCATCATTAATTGAGCACTGTTTCAAAGGATCCTAGATCTAGCTAGGACACATCGATACACCATAAGTTTGAGTTCCCTAACATCTTTTGACACATGAGAAATCAAACTCACATTTGGAAGTCCATTTTACAAGACAGGGACGCACACGTAGAAGTCTAGACCAACAAATACAAGCTCATGCATACACATTTTGAGCACATTTTGTTTTGAGATTATCGATTCTAACAAATTAGTTACCATAAATTACAAATTGGTTCATATAAGTGTATGTATAGGAATCGAACAAATATTCATCTAACTATGTTGGCATTTTTTTTTTCTAATGGAAAACCTCCCTTAGAATGATTCTCATCGATAAATAATGAAAAACTCTGGACATGAATCTTACTTGCAGTTACTAAAATTAACAATGAAATACTGTGGAAACTCAATCGAGAATTAAATGCCACCTACAAGAACCTACACTACTAGAAAAAATGTCTTTAATGACACGAAATGTGTGTCGTTAAAGGGTGCAGATGACACACAAATGCGTGTCAACAAAACCTCAGTCATAAATTGAACATGACATGCATCTGCGCGTCATGTTTAATGACATGCATTAATGACGCTCATTTATGACACACGTTTATGACATGAAATACTGTGGAAACTCAATCGAGAATTAACCAAGCTAAGAAGCCTATGCAGAAATCTTTTTATATTATCGGCGATTGTATTAACGAGGTATCATCTATCGGAAAGTGGTCCGCCTTTATTGATAAAGCAATCCACCCTAAGGACTTAGCTACGTCGGTGGTCCCTTGGTAATCCTAATCTGTTAGTGAAAGTCTTATTTTTTAGGCTATTTGATGTTGATACCTTTGTAATCATCGAAGGAATACTACCGAATATTATATTTTTAAAAATTTACTACTATCATTTTAGTTTTGTTAGAATTAGTTCCTCTTTAACAATAGGATGGTGGCCCATTGGTAAAGAAAAAAATCTTTAAAACAATAAAGAATTGAAAGGTTTAAGTTCGAATATCTCAAATGACAGAATTCACCCTCTAAAGAAAAAAAATATTCATTCTCTTTGTTAGAAGAAAAAAACGATTCATTCTCTTTAGTCGGTAATGACTACACCTGCCGACCGTATTAATACCTTGTTAATACTTAACAGTTATTTTAGTTTATCCTTCCATTTTATTATTTGACCAATACTTAAAAAGCAACTAAACTAATAAAGTAAATCTAAATGGCTTAAATGAGCAAGTAATTTTAATATCACGACTATGAAAATGACAAGGAAATAAAAGACGAAGATAATGATAACAATAACGGTTGAGTGGAGGGGTCTTGTTGTCCTTTTCTTCTTGATATTTTCATTTTAATTTCCATGAGTTTTATTTTAAAGTTAATATTATAGAATTTTCTCCTTTGGCAAACTTTTGTGGTTGTATTGAAGAGTTTGATGTGGAAGCAGTTAAATCATTTAGGAAACACTGGGCCATCTATAATCTATATAACACCTTCTTGTTATGAATCACCATTGACAACCTTGCCGACAATATTATATGACACCAAATTTCAAAGGCCAATTATATGACCTTGTCTACCAATTATACAATCTTGTCTTATAAATAGTATAGTTGGTTGTAATATATATATCATGTAAATGTAAGGGAAAAGATTATCCGAGACACATTCTCATATTTGCTATTATCATCTTTCTTTCATAATCATATTCAATATTCTTATAATTGTGGTGATATTATAACACGTTATCAGCACGAGCCGCTTATATCCTAACCAAGAAAGGTAATAGACACAAACGGTAATGTTACCGTTATAAACGGTAATATAACCGTTATAAAAGGGTTATAAATTTTCATGTAAATGACCAATCAATAACCCCATTTCATTTACAACAAACATTCTTCTTATTAAATTTATCCAAGATAAAATTCTCAAAATGATTCACCCGGTTTTGATGTTGGTCACTATAATGCTTATACTACTTCTCATTCTAATTTTTAATCTCCCATCTGAAGATTTCGGCATTTTCTTTTTCTTTTATATGTTTATAGCTCTACCAATGTATTGTATCTCATTGTTGATTGATATATATGGATTCTAATATTTATCTTACTATTTGCTCTATTATGTTTAGCAACAAAATGTCAAATATAGCAAAACTCGAATTCCCCGCACTCAACATTTCTGGAGAAAATTATATG
Organism: Bidens hawaiensis; assembly: GCF_021521415.1. NCBI lineage: Eukaryota > Viridiplantae > Streptophyta > Magnoliopsida > Asterales > Asteraceae > Bidens > Bidens hawaiensis. The sequence continues at coordinate 79,112 of NW_027505934.1, read as the reverse complement.
TCTTGGACAGCAAATGTCAAAAGACATTTAAAATCTATGGATGTGTTAGACGCAATCCAAGAATACAATGATTGCTCTGACCAGGATAAAGCAAGAGCTGATGTTTTCATCCATAAACATATTGATGAATTACTACAGCATGAGTATTTTAATTATGATAACCCATATATGATATGGGAAGATTTGAAAAGCAGATTCGGTCATCTAAAGGAAGTTTTACTTCCTACTTCTAGAGATGAATGGAACAGTCTTAGGTTCCAAGATTTTAAGAGGGTAAATGATTACACCTCTGCTTTATACCGAATTTGTTCAAAGCTAGAATTTTGTGGGTATCCCGTAACAGAGGAAGAAAAGTTAGAGAAAACTTTCTCCACGTTTCATGCATCAAATATAAACTTGCAAACACATTATCGTTTGCAGAATTTTAAGAGATACTCTGATCTAAATGCATTACTCCTTGTAACAGAGAAAAATAATGAATTATTGATGAAAAATCATCAATCTCGTCCCACGGGTTCATTAGCAATACCAGAAGCACATGTTGCTCACAAAAGTTCTCATAAAAATTCTGATCATAAATGGGAACAAAGTCGAGGACGAGGCCGTGGACGTGGACGTGGTCATTTTGACAAAAGGCATTTTAATGATCGTAAGCATCCATTCAAATGGAACAATAACTCTTACGGTCGTGGTCGTGGCCGTGGTCGTGGTCGTAACCAGAGAGCCAATAATTATCATGTCCCACACAATACCAATTCCAACCACCAAAATAAATGGAATGAAGCTGATAGGTCCGAAAACAATGGCACTTCATGTTTTAGATGTGGAAGTATAAACCACTGGGCAAAGGCTTGTCGCACAGCTCCACATCTGTGTGAACTGTACCAAGCCTCTCTAAAAGGAAAAGAGAAAGAAGTGAACCATGTTGGTAACTTTAATAATATCAATGCTGAGCTGAGCGTTGAAGACTTTGGGGTAGAACTTTGAAACAAAGTTGCTTGACCACTATAATTAGATGCAGTTATTAAGTGTGTTCTCATTATCTTTAATTATGTAGTTCCTCTTTCATGTACTACTTGTGTTTCAATTAAATAAAATTCTTATTAAAATATCATATGTCATCGTTATACACTTATTTTTTTTTTCTTAATATTTTTCAAGATTTAAAATGAAAATCACCGGAGCACAAGATCAAACAAATGAAGAAGATATATGTATAGCGGATAGTGGAGCCACGCATACTATACTTAGATCTAAAAAATATTTTTATAAACTGAAACCAACAAAAGGGATCATCAATACAATATCAGGTCCTACAAACTTGATAGAAGGAGTGGGAAAAACTAATTTAGCATTACCAAATGGTACAAAGCTCAAAATAGAAAATGCTTTATTTTCCCCAAAATCAACAAGAAATTTGTTGAGTTTCAGAAACATATATCATAATGGATATGATACCCAGTCAAGGACTGTTAGTAATGAAAAATATTTGCATATCATAAGCAAAGATCAAATATTGGAAAAATTGCCAATGCTCCATTCTGGTTTGCATTACACATATATAAATGTGCCTCAAGCACATATGGCAGTCAAAGAAAATTGTTGCGATTCTGGTATCATAAACTTATGGCATGACAGATTAGGCCATCCAGGATCCACAATGATGAAAAGGATCATTGAAAATACACATGGGCATCCACTGAAAGGTCAAAAGATCCATAAAACAGATAAAATGCCTCAATGTACATCTTGTTCTCTTGGAAAATTAATTACAAGGCCTTCGCCATTAAAAGTCGATAAAGAAACACCAATGTTTCTTGAAAGAATTCAAGGTGATATATGTGGAACAATCCATCCACCATGTGGACCATTTAGATACTTCATGGTCTTAATAGACGCATCCAGCAGATGGTCTAATATCTCTTTATTATCGACTCGTAATGTTGCTTTTGCAAAATTTCTTGCTCAAATTATCAAATTACGTGCACATTTTCCGGATTATACCATTAAAAGAGTAAGGCTTGATAATGCGGGAGAATTTACATCACATGCTTTTGATGATTATTGCATGTCTGTGGGGATTATTGTAGAACACCCTGTTGCTCATGTACACACACAAAATGGCTTAGCCGAGTTGTTGATCAAACGCCTACAGCTAATAGCTAGACCATTAATAATGAGGACAAAACTCCCTGTTTCTATTTGGGGTCATGCAATTATGCATGCTGGATCATTAATCCGCGTGAGACCAAGTGCAAATCATAAATACTCTCCCACACAACTTGTTTCTGGAAATGAGCCAAATATCTCTCATCTTAGAATTTTTTGTTGTGCTGTGTATGTTCCTATTGCACCACCACAACGTACAAAAATGGGTCCCCAAAGAAGGTTGGGAATATATGTTGGATATGAAACATCTTCTATCATAAGATACCTTGAACCTTTAACAGGTGATGTATTTACAGCACGTTTTGCTGATTGTCATTTTAACGAGACAATGTTCCCGACATTAGGGGGAGAAATGAAAACGCAAGAAAGAGATATATCATGGTGTGTGCCATCATTGTTACACCTAAACCCAAGATTAAAAAAAAGTGAGACAGAGGTTCAAAAAAATAATACATCTACAAGAAATTGCAAATCAGTTACCTGATGCATTTACTGATATATAAACAGGGTCACTAAATCTCATATACCAGCTGCTAATGCTCCAGCTCGAGTTGAGATTCCAAGCAAGCAAAACCATAATAATGCACCTCATGAATCTCAAAAACGTTTAAAACGTGGAAGGCCAATCGGTTCAAAGGATAAAAATCCTCGAAAAAGAAAGGGTTCTGAGAAGGATACTGACCCTAAGGAAGGAATGATTGACAAAACCTTCCCTCAGGAAAGAATAAATGATATAACATTTCCTCAGGAAGAAATAAATCATTCCAACAAAGAATTGTCAATAAACTATGGTAAATCACATATAATGTGGGATCGAGATGAAATGGAAAATATTGATGATATATTTTCTTATTCTGTGGCAAGCGATATCATGGAAGAAAATGATGATCCTGAACCAAAATCTGTAGATGATTGTAAAAATCGACAAGATTGGAACAAATGGAAAGATGCTATGCAAGCTGAATTAAACTTACTAAACAATCGAAAGGTTTTTGGACCTATTGTCATTACACCAAAGTCAATGAAACCTGTAGGATATAAATGGGTTTTTGTGAGAAAACGAAATGAGAAAAATGAAGTTACAAGATATAAAGCAAGACTTGTAGCTCAAGGTTTTTCTCAGAGGCCAGGAATTGACTATGAAGAAACGTATTCTCCTGTCATGGATGCTATTACGTTTAGATATTTAATCAACCTAGCAGTCTCTAAAAATTTAGGGATGCGCCTTATGGATGTTGTCACAGCTTACTTGTATGGATCACTAGATAGTGACATCTATATGAAAATTCCCGAAGGATTTAAACTCCCCGATGCAATAAGCTCAAAGCCTAAGGAAATGTATTCCATCAAATTACAAAGATCCTTGTATGGACTGAAACAATCTGGAAGGACGTGGTACAATCGTTTGAGTGATTATTTGATAAGCAAAGGATACACAAATAATCTTATTTGTCCATGTGTCTTCATCAAGAAGACAACATCAGGATATGTGATCATAGCTGTGTATGTTGACGATCTAAATTTAATTGGGACACAAAAAGAAATTAATGAAGCAATTGCTCTTTTAAAGAAAGAATTCGAAATGAAAGATCTTGGAAAAACCAAATATTGTCTTGGTTTACAAATTGAGCATATGCATAATGGGATACTTGTGCATAAGTCAACTTATACTGAGAAACTCTTAAAACGTTTCAATATGGACAAAGCAAATCCTTTAAGCACACCGATGGTTGTTAGATCACTCAATGTTGACAATGATCCATTTCGTCCTTGCGAAGATAATGAAGAGATTCTTGGTCCCGAAGTACTATACCTCAGTGCAATTGGAGCACTTATGTATCTTACTAACTGTACAAGACCTGACATTTCTTTTGCAGTTAATTTATTGGCAAGATTCAGTTCATCCCCTACTAAAAGACATTGGAATGGCATTAAACATATTTTTCGGTATTTAAAAGGAACTGTTGATTTAGGTTTATTTTATCCTAACGATTCAAAAGAAGGGTTAGTTGGTTATGCAGATGCAGGTTATTTATCTGACCCCCATAAAGCAAAATCTCAAACTGGATATGTATTTAAGAATGGAGGAACTGCGATTTCATGGCGTTCTCAGAAACAAACACTCATTGCAACATCTTCAAATCATGCTGAAGTCATTGCATTGCATGAAGCTTCAAGAGAATGTGTATGGTTAAGATCTATGTCACGACACATATTGATTTCTTGTGGACTAGAGAAAGATCGAATTCCAACTCCTATCTATGAAGATAATGCAGCTTGTGTCTCGCAAATGAAGGAAGGATATATCAAAAGTGACAGAACAAAGCATATACCACCAAGATACTTTGAGTATACTCGAGACCTTATTAAAGACAATCAGGTTGAAATGAGATATGTCCAGTCCAGCAACAACTCAGCTGATATTTTCACAAAAGCACTTCCCACAGCAACATTCAGGAAACATGTTCATGATATTGGCATGCGCCATGTACGAACAATGTAACGACCTGCAATTTGAGGGGGAGCTATATACTGCACTCTTTTTCCCTTAGCTAAAGTTTTTTTCCCATTGGGTTTTCCTTTAGCAAGGTTTTTAATGAGGCAGTACTTCAAGACCCCGAAGTTTTGAAATGGTGTCATCCAAGGGGGAGTGTTATGAATCACCACCGACAACCTTACCGCCAATACTGTATGACACCAAATTTCAAAGGCCAATTATATGACCTTGTCTACCAATTATACAATCTTGTCTTCTAAATAGTATACTTGGTTGTAATATATATATCATGTAAATGTAAGGGAAAAGATTATCCGAGACACATTCTCATATTTGCTATTATCATCTTTCTTTTATAATCATATTCAATATTCTTATAATTGTGGTGATATTATAACACTTCTACTTTATAATGCCATAATTAAATACATACATACATACATATATACGTTCTCTTTTTTTGTTGCAAGAACATGAAGAAAACAAAAATTGATTACTCACTTTTTTGATATATATATATTGTTCTTCCTCTTTTAAAACGTAAACCGTGTTATATGTGAAACAGTTCAATAAGATGCATTTTATGTGTGCGTATTTGCTTCCATTCACGTTAGTTTTCGACTTTATGCTTCCCTTGTACATTTGATCGCTTATGTTAAAATTTTAATAAAATGTCATGCCATCATAATATCTTTCACACACACACGTATATAAGATAAATTACAATAAAAACTTACTTTTATTTGAAATAAACAAGAATGGGTAATTGTTATCGATGGCTCTGATACCAACCTGTCACACCCCCATTGTAGGCCTAGGGGTATGATCCATAGTTAGTACCATTTTTGTAAATACATCAGAGTTGCGAGTTAATGCGGAAGACTTTATAAAAACATAAGGATCATATTTATAAATATTTACAATACAAAAGACGAGACGATAGTCTCGATTAGTTTTACTTGTTTATAAGTTTACAAAACCACCATATTTTAATATTTACACAAAATAATCCGAGCCATCGGATTCTTGAGCTTCTTCGTCTTTCAACCTCTATTCCTGATTACCTGCAAAATGTTATAAAAATACGTCAGCAACGAATGCTGGTGAATATGCTGACACTGAAAATATTTTCTTTACTTAATCACCCCTCGAGACCACGTAAGTCTCGGCCCATCTTGGCTTAGGAATAATCAAGTTAAAACAGTCATCATAAACTCGAGTCTCTACTCTAGGTCACCTCAGCAAAACACCGCAGCGTTTCGACATACTTAGGTACCATAAATATACACAAGGTCATTCTCACTCGGACATACTTTGGTCCGGCCCATCGTGGCTGGAGGTCGTGACCAGGCGTGGTGCGATGTGCCCACTGCATACCACATATGTAAGGATCCAGACAAACGTATACCACAGCCTGAGGGCTAGGTTTATACTCTTATTTACAATGTTTTTAGAGACACGAAGCCTCATGTAAAGTTTTACACATAACACGTTTGTTTGTTTGAAAACAAGTTTATAAAAGTGGGGCGTATTCACCTTTACAATGGGATCGGCTTCCAACACCGTCCGTTAGTCTTTCTTCGCTATCTCGCACCTATAGTACGAGTATAACATTCATTAGTCGGATACACGATCCGACTTAAGACCTTTAGTCTTATCATCTCGATGAACCTTTTCTTTTACTTTAAAACCTTTAGTTAAAAAGTAAACTTTATAAACCTTTAGTTTATATTTAAAAACCCGACGTTCTTCTTCTTTAAGAAACGTATTTCTTTTATTATTTAAGTATACTCATTATACCTAAATAATATATCTATAACAAAGAGTAATTATATATATATATATATTCACATATATATTTCATCTTTCTTTTCTTCATTTTCTTTGTTATACTTTTCTTTGTTTATCGAGAATAATATCGACTTAGGGTATTAAGCCCTTTCAATATTTTATTATATTTTTGGTCGGGCATTATGCCTACCTTCTTATCAACACTCGCTTGATCAATCCTTGACACGCTTATCAAGAAATCAACACCCTTGGCACGTACTTCGAGGTAAATGTCAGAACGTCAGACACCACCTCCTCTTAACTCGGAACGCTTACGGAAAGTGGCACGGAAATCGAGGTGACGGGCACGTTTATCGAGACGGATCGTTGGCACGTATTACGAGGTTTTAGAGAGAGAGAGTATGCGTGTGAATTTGATGTGCAAATGTGAAGAGGCGGAACCCGCTATTTATAGGGCTGATCTTGGACCCCATCGCGATACGCGACGGGTCACCTGGCAAGCCCATCGCGTACCGCGATGTAGGCTTGCTGAGTCAGTGCCTACACATGCCACGTGTCGACACTTGGCAGGCCACCGTTCCACGAGGCGACACGTGGCGGACGTGTTGTCACGTGGTGACACGTGGCGGCAGGCGCTGCCACCGTCAGCCACGTGGCACACGTGTCACTCGTGTCAGACAACCCTATCGCGGTACGCGATGGGTGTCTCCTCTAACCCATCGCGTACCGCGATAGGTCAGGAAAACCAGAAATTACATTTTGGTCCCTGGGATTGGAAATTGACAAAATTGGTCCCTCGACTTTAAAAATTGACATTTTTAGGCCGAATTTTACGTGATGTTACACGCCACTACCACCGTCAACCACCCAGCACCACCACCCACCGTCGGCCACAACCCACTACCACCACCCACTGTTTGCAACCACCATCCACCACCACCACCACCCACCGCCACCACCACAGTCCACCACCGTCCATCACCACCACTACCCACCATCGGCCACCATCACCGTCCACCACCCACCACAACCATCCGTCACCACCGTTCACCGCCTACACAATCGTCTACCACCAATCGTCAACCACCACCCACTTCCATAGTTCGTACACCACCACACACTTCCATAGTCCCTACACCACCACCCAATTCCATAGTCTCTGCACCACTACCAATTATTTTAGCAGTTTACAAACGTTAAACGACTTCTGTCTATTGTGATATATATGATATGTTACTAATTTTCAACATATGCAGACGATATCCAGTTTATAAAACAAACAGTATTATATTTTTAGATTGCAGACCTTCAGACCACATCTTCAGTTACAGACATAAAATCAGATGAAATTAGATTGCAGACAGTTTTTGTCTTCAAAAACAAACAACACCTTACTAACCAGGGGCGTCTCCGAAAATTTAAATACCTCGGCCGAACCGAAATAAAAAGGCCCATAGGCGTTAACGAATAACGAAATACATAAGCTAATTTTTATAAACGGCGATTAGATGATAGAACATTTAATCACGTTTTAATGTTTTCAAACTAGTTAAGTTAGTAAAAAGCTATATATGAATCAACATCATCTCTTAATTTATGAAGATACAATAATTATTTTCTTATAACGTGGATTTATATGTATATACATATCATAAATCTATGTTATTATGTCCTTATAAATCAAGTATAAGGGTTAGTTTTTATAATTATAAAACTTAAAGGTTAAAAGTGTTTTTGTTTAAACTAATATAGAAATAAGTCGGGGACCATTCTTGCCATATGTTAAAATTGATTTGAATTTCAGCACATGAGAGCTTCGTCTCCTTCCGTCTCCGGCTTTACTCCTTCCGGCCGATGAACTTATATTTCCGGCGAGTTAAACACCAAAATTAAAGACCAAATCCACCAATTGACAGTGTCGTTTGACTCGAGATCTTTTACCGATAAATATATATGTATATAAAAAAGTTTTGGCCCTCGAAAATTACGTGCCCCGTCCGAAGGTGCGGCTCGCACACCCCTAGGGCCGGCCCTGCTACTAACCATAGCACTTTGCTTGAATTATCATGCACTATGTACTTTGATATTAGAGAATTCCCTAACTCAACCACACCCCCCGATTGTTTGTTCAAGAAATTGTCTCTCTTGAGAAAACTCTTTCTTTTATCAGAATTAAAGTGTCGTCTAACTCACTCGGGCAGAAAGATTGAGGGTGAGGATCAAATATATATCAAGCTCGAATTCCTTTGAGCTGTGTATAAAGCCCAAGCTTGACATGCTAATTATTTTACGGGTACAAGCTTAGCTCAGGCTCATCTTCTTTATTGTATATTAAATAGTTAATTATTTTGTTGTATACATGTATACCTATATTAATAGTTATACATGTATATTGTATAATACAAAACTTATTATATTTAAATAAATAGTAGTATTTAGGTCGAAAGTGCAGCAGGCTCGGTGTGTGAAGCTCATGCTAAATCATTTATTAAATTAGCTCCAATATAGGTTTGAGTTTGGCTTGAACTCGTTTAAGCTCGCACGTTCGCAAGCCAATCTCACTAACTCACAAACGGCTCAATCATTTGCATCCCTTAATCGCCTCTAGTGGTTCATCTTTTTAACCATCTTTAATTTACGAGCCACTAGTGGTTCATCTTTTTAATAATCTTTAGTTAACCATCTCTAGCATGAGAACGTGAAAACGTTCACACTTGTATAAAAATAATATACTTAATTTGTCATACTTAAGTGGATCCTTTATAAGTTTATAAGGTGTCTAATAAATCATAACAAAAACTAATTTGTCAAAACAATTTTTTTTTTCTTGAAAGTAGAAAGCGTATATCTTGTAGCTATCCATATTTTTCTTAAGTTTCTCAAGTGCATAAACACATCTACAAATAATAAAATCAAGTAATTTGTTATAGTAATAATAATGTTCGTCTTGAAAAATTTGTGATATTGATTTAACTAAAAAAATACGATTATGCAAACATAATACGATTATACATAGTTATTGCAAATTTTAGTACTAAATTGTACCACACGCATTTATACACTGTAGTATACAGATGTTTGATGCCGTGATGTTATAAAGAACATCTTAAATATCCCGATTTCATCCGTAACAATAACTGAAATAACTACCCCACATGGCCTATGTGTGCAATTGTTTAGTAACTTAAAATAAAAGTAATAATTTAATTTAAATAAAATTTTTTAATGTTGTTATCAATACTTTCTACTTGGCTATCACAACCAAACTGATCACGAAACATGACATCAAAGAATTGATACCCAAGTAACAAAAGAATATATACACTTTTCATAAAATAACATACATTATAATTATTAGAAATAATGCAATTTAGGAATTAGGATTACATTATATTACTTTGTAAAGTTTGGTCATTTCATTTAAACTTCTTTCATAGTTTATTGAAGAGGTAGGTCCCAGCAGAGCCCAGTTGGACCCGCAAGACTCACCTTGAACAGGGACGTCTGCGCAGAAACCAACTGGATCCGCAGGACCAACCATGCTCAGAGACGTGACGTCCTTACGCGCAGTACGCAAGCTGTTCCCGCAGGAATTGCCTCCCAATGGTGAAGGACTCCGCCTGTCCCCGCAGCCTCGGATACAAGCCATCAGGAAAGGCCACCCGCGCAGCAAGGCTACACGCACAAGGCACTTAGCTCTCAATCATTCAGTGTCACCTGAAGGAATGAGTGAAGCCGGGAACAATCCCGCACAAGGGCGGGAGGGGGAATACTCCCGCCCAAATAAGCCAGTCCGTACGATACGAGAAGATCTTCTGTACTGTACCTGACGAGGTATGGGAAAAAGATCTGACTAAAGATACGACAGCTTATGGACAACAGTATGGCGAGCAGCATGCTCCTACACTGTATGTCACTATTAGCCGCTGCCTACTCACCAACTACTGCCAGACCACGTGCGTAGCCGGCAGTTGGTGGAAAAGGAATAGTACACAGCAGGCCTGGTCACTATCAGCCGCTGCTTACCCACCAACTACCAGCAGGGCATGTGCGTAGGCTACTGTTGGTTGAACAGGAACACTGTTGCAGCCGGCCACACCTCCTTGGAAACCTACCTTCGGCTATAAATACCACAAATGGTATGACCATCTCATCTTATCATATAATCATCATATTATACCTGATATCTGCTCTAGCAATCTCTTAATATACATTTATATTTAAAGAGCAATCTAGTCTGATTCTCACGCCGGAGGGTGGTCACAAGGAGGAACCCCCCCCCTTTCTCAGTGACAAGCTCACGGTGTCTGTTTTGCAGGTTATCAGAAGAACCATCTTCTCAGGGTCTAACCCCTCGTGGGAAACATCTATCTAACCCCCAGGTTACCCGTAATCTGCCCGGGGTCCGGTTAGTGTTTCTTCATTTATATTTTCAAAATATTTATATTCATTAAACTGGAAAAGCTAAAACATCAAGAACAGGAAAAGAAAAAAGTAGGCATATTTTTGGTTGGTCTAAAGGGGCTGCTTTTATCTAGCATAATTATGTTTACGAGTCTTTTATCTTTGTTGGGTTGACCTTGAAGTACGTATTATATATCCATGAATACATGAGCATGTACATAAATATTCATATACACGTACGAATGGATGAGTTGAACCTAACAACATGTGATGTACAACCTATCCTTCGGACCAATAGTGGTTTGGGTGAAGCGTAATTCACAAGCCAACAATGATTTTGACAATACACATTTTACGATCCGAAACAGTACTAACCTAGATAACGTCTAATATGGACTAGACACATTGCATTTGAATGTAAATTGGTACGTCCACGCCACGCAAAGGGAACAAAGGTATGGATCTATACCTTCCCTCACGACTACCATACATATCCAGTTATTCAGAATGACGCCATTATTTGAGACAATACACGAAATTAGTGTTTTATTACAAATTAACTATAAAATATAAATAGAAGCTAGATTACACAAATTGAAAGATCAATCACTAGTTAATTAAACCATACATTTAAGTGATTGTCCTTTTTATTTGTTGGTACGACGTCAAAATCATTTAAGTACAAATCAATAACTTTTAAAATAATAATACTTGTGACAACTCTTTTGAGTGACACCATTAGTCCCGGGACCAAACTCACTAGGCTCATGTAGGGGAGCATAAACTATGTAAACCAATATTAATAAATTAATAAAAACAATGACACGATATAAATTCTCGAATTACCTAGACTTTTAGTCACATTATTATTATTATTGTTAACGTAAAAAAATAAGGCAACAAGACAAACCCTAATTGGTTAGTTAGACCATATGTAGTGATAGTGTTTCCCTTTCAAAACAACCCCCCCCCCCCCCCCCCCAAAAAAAAAAAAACCCCCAACACATACATACACCCTCGTTTTGTGCTTGGTTCGTTGTGTATAAAAGGTGGGGGAGGCTATCCAATCAATGTTTTTTCAGCTTTTATTTGTATTAGAAGTTAAATATTGTGTAATGAATGAAATGGGTTATGAGGCATTTATTATATTACGTCACTTTTTGTAAAACTAGTCATTCCTAACTAAGACGTCACATGTCACATAAACCCCTAAACGTTCATTTACCGCTACGCGTGGTCTTACTGGCCGGAGATTTACGAAGATTATCCCGGAGCGTAGGACCCAATTACCACAGTACATGCGTCAATCAACCGAGCACTCATATAGAAATGACCTGCTGTTCCCGTAATCGAACAAAGTGGGACCCACCTGGGCCCACTGTACATTATTCAATCAAGCAGCCATCTCTTTTTCCAAATCCAAAATAACAAATTCCAAACCTAATATTAACTTTAATGCAAGAGTACAAGCCCACAATTGATTATGTTTCTTGTAACTAATAATTATCACACTTTAAAAATAAATAACTTTTTTCCCCAAAAACAAAAACTTTTTTAACTTTATATAATAAAAAGCCGTGTAGGACGCAACTCCACGATTGGGGTGGGTCCCACTGGTCCCTTGTGGCGCTTTCAAAGGCACAGCATAAAGTCAAGAAAATTGTCCAATCAGATGCGAGCCGTGTGTCGATGATTAACTGGAGATAAAAAGTTTTTCCTCGTACGGCGTCGTATTACCTGCTACGTGTCAAACGCTTATTCACATCTATCATTCATCGGACCGTCCCCCTGTTATCTTAATAATATTAATATTACACGTCATTTTTATTTACTTTTAATCCTCTCTTTATTCATTTGTTTTATAAATACCCCTTGAAATGACTATACACTTATAACACAATCTGTCAACACAATAATTTGTAACATATAATTTGTTATAAGCATATAGAGTTGCATTCGAGTTTTGATTACATGAAAGATTTATAAGCATATGTCGTTTTCATGCCTACTAGGTGTAACGAGTATCAGTATCAATCAAGATTCTAACAACTATAATATATAACATGTCATGTGTGACGTCTCATTATTCTTTTCTTGAATTTGTTATCACCCTTTCTTCATACGTTGTTAGAAGATCCTTGTTCGTTTTCATATACAAGATGATGTTATAACCTGTATTAATTCTCTCTATCTTCTCATTTAATATTCTTTTTTTGAAAGAGTATGAAGTTCTTATACTTTGTGCTTTATCCAAATCATTGCTTTTAATATTGATTTGTAACCTCTAAAAAATGTTACGAAAGTCAAATCAAGAACAATTTAATATTTAGTTGGAAACTTTTCACTTGGTTCAATCATAGATTCATATCCTCTTTTTTTTCCTTTTTACTTTTGAGTTATCATGTATCATATGTAGAAAAACAAATTATGTGTCGAAGCAAAGCTCGAGTGTACACGATATTTCAAAGATGAATTTGTTATTAATGAGATACATTATGCAAATCATAATCACAACTACTTTGATGTTAGAATCACGTCTTAGGTTTGTACTTATTCATCTTGCAATAATATGCATACATCAAGTGATGAATCAACATTAATGACATACAATAAGTTCTTATATCACATCCCTTTTCACACATTTGGTAATTTAAATGTGTTATTTCATTATCACACTAGTTACTATTAATATTGTTCGCTTGATTTACAAGTAGCTCATGACCTTTTTTTTATCACACACGTAGAGATTTTCAGAAGGTCATATATTTTGAAATTGCCCGACAAAGGTATGTTTGATAGTGAGTTATTTCTCATCCACATACATCGGATGTGAGATTGGTCTAGACAATAATTACAATTAACATGCCTCGGTCTTGAAATTGTTTTTGTAGTTATTACTTATTAGTTGATTCTTGACTTTGATGTACTTGTTGGGGTGAAAACTATTGATTAAGAGGTAGGACCTATATAATTGATTCACTTAGTCTACTTACATAAGCTTAAATATTTTTTTATTTTTATTTTTTTTTGAACATTCAAGCTTTTCCTCCTACTATTTACATTATACCGCCAATGCCAGGAATCGAACCCTGGACCTCTCACCAAAAGGCCAAAGCCTTTACCATCCCACATAAGCTTAAATATTAATATGTGAACTTGTTGCTACTCATATTCTTTGCAAATGATTATAGTTTGTCTTCCTCTTATATGTAACATCAATCATAATTGGTTTTATACTATCAAGAGAGAGTTGTAATGATACTTATTTTGCTTCCTTGTTAAGTTTCATATCATAATGCATATTTAGATCTAATTTGGTGTGTGTGTACACATATGTATATTAGTATACAACTATACATTAGTTACAATATTATACACATACCCTTGTAAAATTTGCACTTATTTGTTTTGTCTCCTCTTATCATGTGTAGTCTTATCTAGTGCATACTTTAAGGGGGATCATGATCTAGAGAGAATAATAATCCGAGGTAGCATGTCTTTTTGATTTGACAAAAGGAGGAGAAAATTGTATGTATTGAACACTGTAAACATGTCTAGTTATTAGTTATTTTTAACAAACGAATAGATTTTCATATTTTTTTTCATTATATAGAACAAGAGACTGTCATGGTCACATGCTGAAAAATGGACCGCTTATCTTGAAATAACTAGAACTCGAACATGACATTGATGCTTCGTATAATGCTCATATGTCCATACCTTACATGAGTCTTTAACAAAAGGATCAAAAGTTAAACAAGTAAATGAAACAATAATAATATACATAAAGAAGACATAGAGTGCATGGTTTAATCATATATGCCTTGACCAAACACTCCAAATTTGATTATATTAAGCCACATAAGGACTAAGGTCTTCAATCTATAATCCAATAGATGACTCGAGTCTCGACCCTCCGTAGGCAAAGAGTTCATCAAGTAGAATCTTGTTATTCCAATTTGGCATCATAACAATCACAAACCAAAACAAGTATGGGAAGTTATACGTAGGTCTACTCGAGTAAGCTAGTGGCTAATTCTTTGGGAATCTTCCAACACTTCTTTCATGTTTTACCTTACAATTATAAGCTAGGTCCCTAGGACACTGTCCAAGTTGATTAGGTAAATGCATTTGTCAGTGCTTCATGTCCTTACAAAAACTACAAATCATATTTGACTGAATATATAAGGATTAAAGTTTTTCTTGAATTTGTTATCACCTTTTCTTCAACGATGTTAGAAGATCTTTGTTTGTTTTCATGTTAGAGATGATGTTACAACCTGTATTCTCATTTAATATCACCATTTAATATTCTTTTTGAAAAAGAGTAGGAATTAAGTTCTTATACTTTGTGCTTTATTCAAGTCATGCTTTTAATATAGATTTGTGACCTCTAAATAGTATTACTAGTCAAATCTAGAACTATTTAATATTTAGTTGGAAACTATTTCACTTAGTTCAATCATTTTTTTTTCAGTTTTCAATTATTTTGTAGAAGCAAATTATTTGACCGAGTCAATTCATCTGTCCTTTTCTTTCCAATTACTGAATAGATGTACCATGTAAATACCTGTAAGTTTCTTTACAAGGTCACCATTGCAAATAACATGTGTAGTTTCTTTACAAGGAGTGACTTCATTTATCATATGGCAACATATGATAAAGGTGTATCAAATGTAGAAAAAAAAATATGTGTCGGCAATAAGCTCGAGTGTACACGAGATTTCAAAGATGAATTTGTTATTAATGAGATACAATATATAAATCATAACCACGACTACTTTGATGTTAGAATCACGTCTTAGGTTTGTACTTATTCATCTTACAATAATATACATCAAGTAATGAATGAACATTAATTAATGACATACAATAAGTTGTGGATTGTTTATTTTAAATACTTTTTCACACGTTAGGCAATTTAAGTGTACCATTCCATTACCACACTAATTATTATTACTATTGTTCATATTCTTTGCAAATGATTACAGTTTGTCTTCCAGTTATATGTAACACCAACCATAATTGGTTTTTTACTATCAAGAGAGAGTAGTAATGATATAATTATATTGCTTGCTTGTTAAGTTTCATATCATAATGCATATTTAGATTTAATTGGTGTGTGTGTGTGAATGTATATTAGTATATATTAGTTATAGTATTATGCACATACTCTTGTAAATTGGCACTTATTTGTTTTGTCTCCTCTTATCATGTGTAGTCTTATCTTGTGCATACTTTAAGGGGGATCATGATCTAGACAGATATTAATCCGAGGTAGCATGTCTTTTTGATTTGACAAAATGAGGAGAAAATTGTATGTATGGAACACTGTAGACAGTCTAGTTATTTTTAACAAACTCAATAATTTTTTACATTTTTTTCATAATATAAAACGGGAGGTTGTCACGGTCACATGCCCAAAATTGGACTTGTTATGTTGATGAAAATAACTAGAACATGACACAGATGCTTCATATAATATTCATATGTCCATACCTTACATAAGTCACTAACAAAAGGTCAAAAGTTAAACAAGTAAATGAAACAAGAATTAATATACAAAAGGAAGACATAGAGTGCATGGTTTAACCATGCCTTGACCAAAAACTCACCAAATTTGAATAAATTAAGCCACATAAGGTCTTCAATCAATGGATGGTTCGACCCTCCATAGGCAAAAAGTTCATCAAGTAGAATCTTGTTATTCCAATATGGTATCATACAGGCCCATATGCTCATTCAAGCAATAAATAAACGAGTCATGTTAATAATAGCCAACAATCACTTACAGATGTTTTGAAAAACCAAAACAAGTATGGGAAGTTATACGTAGGTCTACTCGAGTAAGCGGCTAATTCTCTAGGAATCTTCCAACACTTCTTTCATGTTTTGATCAGAGGTACCTTACAGTTATCAGCTAGGACACTGTCCAAGTTGATTAGGTAAATGCATTTGTCAGTGCTTCGTGTCTTTACAAGAAATACAAATCATATTTGTCTGAATATAAGGATTAAAGTTTTGTTGGATAAAAGTAAGTAGCAAGGTGTGTTGCATGTTAACTTTATAGTTTAAAGGCTTTCTTACACTTTTGTTTAAGTAATCTTTGCATCATCACTTATGTGCACCTCTTTGTCGTGTATACAAAACTTTAGAATTCTTAAATGTTATCTTATCAAGTAATCTTAAATTCTACTGCAATCACAATCAGAATTTTTAAAAAACGTTTTTTTTGGCGACCGGAAATTAAGACTGTCATTTCGTTAGTTCAATTAGTCATGGACCGGAAATTAACAGAAGCTACGCTTCCATTAGTCATGACCACCATTGATAGCAAGCATGTTAATAGTTAAGACTGTCATTTCGTTAGTTCAAACCGACAACAACCAAAAATAATAGTTGAAATTATTTAAAACAATATACCTTTATTGAATTACATTTTCTGTTCGTTCAACCTTTTAGAATTTTAGCATAAAGTTTTTATGCGGTAATAAAATTATGAGACAAAAGGAAAAATACAAAAAGAGGAGTATACAATTAGCTTTTTATGAATAAACGTGGCCTATCTACATCCATATAAGTGAATTAAAAATATGTTTGTTAGGTGAGCACTCCACATGGTACTCCTCTTTCATGAAATGGCCCTCACTCCATTAGTTTTAACACTTTTCAAATTGGGACCATGGCAACCTCTAGACAACAATGTCCAAGATATTATTAATGTAGGACACCCCTTAATTTACAACTATATTATTTAAAGTAGAGAATATATATTCAAATATGAATTAATTTAAATACTTCATTAAAACTAATTTAAATGATAAAATCTTCAATTTTATAATTTGTTTACATATTTAAACTTGATATTAAATTGCTATTTTACTTTCCTTTCACGATGCTACCTTAATAAAAATCATATTGTATTCTAACATCATCCGTAGTGTCGAACTTATACAAACCGTCACTTTAACATCACATTAAATTTCAAACGTTTATCTTGCTTTCACTCCAAATAAATTAATATGTTGTAACTATTTTTTGCAAATACAAAAGTAATGCAATTCCTCCAACTTTCTTTGACCTAATTCAATTTAAACACCGCTCAAATCACACCGTTAATCCAAAACCCAAATTACAAATGTATAATTATTAATTTGTTTTGAAAAATGAGAGCCTTATGAAATCGAGGCCTAAATCCATAGTTTCATTTCGCTATGAATAGATGACCATGTTCATCTAAAAAAATATAATAAGATAACGTTAATGCTTTTATGCATGTTGTTGATGGTTAGGCCTACGAGTATACCTTAATGACCAGGGTGTTAAAGCTGAGTTAACAAGGTTAATGAGTGATATACTACTTTTTTCATGGGTTAAAGGACGTTAAATGCAATGTAAGTTAAAATGTTAATGAGCTTTAAAATTCTCTACACACACAACTACAATTATTTAAAAATCAGTTTTTACATTAAAAAAAAAGAGGTGAAAGGGGGTTAAAAATTTTCTTAAGATGAGATGGAGTGAAATGGACTCAATTAGATGATGTGGTGTATATACATAGAGTTAAAAAGTTAGAATGTATATCGCATGGTCTTACGTTATTATTGTCAACAAGTTTAAATAATAATAATTATGATTTATGAATTTCTGCATCACAAATACGTACAGTTTGTAAAAAGAAATCAGTAATCAAATGGGCGATAAGTTATTATTTATTTATATTATAATCAAAATGTTAAATATAAGTATTTAAATATTAGCAAAGAACAATGAGGAAAGTGCATAATTTGAAAGACACACGTCTGTAAATTCAAACTTGACATTTTTATATCGAAACGGATGAAACTTCAAATTATGAAAATGACATAATTATTATTTTTTCTTTGTTTTGAATGTGATTACAAAATTGCATCATCTGCATTCGCAAGTAGGTGTATATTTTAATTTGTTAAATGTTTCAAAAATTTATCAAATACTATCACTTACATAGAGAGATAATAAAGCTGCATACTTACAAAATTTTTAAGAGTTTTTTTTATCAAAATGGAGTGTAGAGAAAAAGTATTTATCAAAATAGAGATTTTGAAAACTATTTATCAAAATAGGTTTTTTTTATGTAAAGTTATCTTTTCTCACATTGGATAAATATTTTCTATTTAAAAAAGATGGATAAAAAGTTAATTAATTTTTTATTTTCTTCAGAATACTTCAAAGATTAGTTTCTTAACACTTTTTTCAAAATTAGTATTTTTTTGTTTTACAAAATTGATTTAAAAGAAACGTTAACCATTATTATTTTTGGGTATTTTATCGTCTTTGTTGTTTTTATTTATTGTTTCTTCAAATTATTTTTTTTTTGTATTAAGAGTGTTTAAAGTTTGAATTGGATTAATGAATTCGGTTCGTCATTTGTACCAGTATGATTCTGACACTCAAAAAACTTACAATATAAAATAACATTTTGTTTAGAAAACAATTATGTTTCAACAAAATATTAAATGCAACTGCGAAACCATAAGAAAACGAAAGTAGGTGCTGACTCCGAAAAAACGTTACCAATATGAATGTAGTTTGGCCGGAATTGGTTTAGTTTGTCGCTAGTACCAGTTAATACCGACACTCATATAGCTTACGATACTAAAAAAAAAACTCTAGTTTCAACACAACTTTAATTTTTTTAAGTTATAGAATGCAAGTAATTTTAAATGTATATTATATTTATATAGTAAAGTTTGAAAATGAAAATGAAATTTATTATTTCTTTTAGAAATTTATAATATATATTTATGTTTTATGTTTAATATTTTTTTACTTTTCTTTTATCATTTCGGTGTGTAACATTTTCAAGTTAGAAAAACAAGGATAAAGTAATTAGTAATAAAATAAATAACAATAACAAAATAAATTTTTTCTATTTTATTACAGTTGTATTAGTGCTGAAAAACTTAATTTAAATAATAATAAAAATAATATTATTTTTCAGCTTTTTTTTTCTGTCTATATTACTTGAATTAAAATTTACCTTTACAAAGAAAATAAACATGAGTGAGAAAAGATAACTTTACATAAAAAAAAAACCTATTTTGGTAAATAGTTTTCAAAATCCCTATTTTAGTAAATACTTTTTCCCTACACCCCATTTTGGTAAAAAAAAGTCATATAAATTACTAATTACGGTTCTTATCATTATTTGAGTTTCTAAGGGACGAAATATGCATAATGAAAAAACACGGATTTAAATTGGCGTCTATACGAGTAATTTCATAGGTTAAATCGGCACTAAAAGGCGAAAGCGTTGAATCTGAGCGAGTGAACTAGATCTGTAAAACTAACGTTGTTAGTTTCGTTACAGAAAGTAGGCTTCCTATAATAACCATTCGGCATGAAAAATAGTATGATAATCAGTGAATAATGATGAGTGTGAGTTAAGAAAACAAAATATTTTAATCGCTTGGAGTGGTCTTTTATTTATAGCCAGACGTCTTCAATATTATTGGGCCATGTGTCATTTGAAATGTTGGTTTGTCCATCTATGACAAACGTAGTGGAGATCATGAAGGCCGTTTTGCGCGGGTTTCACTATGTAGCAGGGCCGTCCGCTCTGCACAATTATTGCAGTCGTACCTTCTGTACAGGTGGCGCCTCCCCGTTAGGCTATTTTCTCCATCATAGTTGTCAGGTATTGTCGTAGTGGTCGTCGCGTGTACCTTTTATCCGGACGGCATCTCCAGGTTAGTCTTTCGAGGATGCGTGTCTTTAGGTTAGTTCCTTTTGCCATTTTCCTTCCGGTGACTTGGACCCATATTTGATTAAAAATGGTTGTCTTGATCCGGATCCGACCTGAATCCCATGGCCCATATCTCTTCACATAATATATGTGGTTCCTCTTTTGCCGTTTTTTTTTCTAGAATCCAATACCATATGATATGTTATTGTCAAAGATAACCGTTGTATGTAAGTTTGCAAGGAAAACAAAGATGGGTCATGGCACATACGGTGTCACCATTTTGTTCTATCAATTTCTCAAAAGGGTTTGGATTGCGACCTTAAAATAGTTATCCTAGGATGCTATGTAACAAAAGATTTGAATAATAAAAGACGCATGGGTAGTAATTCTTTTGTTGGTCATAATATAAAAATAAGAATAAATTGTGATAATGGACATATGTCGCATAGCTTATTCACGTGGTCGAAGTTTATCGACGACAAAAATATGTTTTGAATTTTAACAACTTGCGTGTCATTCAATGTTTGAAGGCAAATGCATTAATAGAACAATAAATTTCCACCCTACAAGTGTAAAGGGATAAGGGGAAAACCCAAACCCGATAAGAGTTCCCCCGAAATTTAAATGATTTGGGAAGGGAATACGCCACAAAGTCATGTAATTTGATATAAAATTTATTTTGGAACTTTTGAGAGTATGAGACGGTACGAGATATATGATATGCTTATTTACCCTATTCAATCAACCGGCTACATTTAATTTTTTACTTGATTGATTATATTTCAGACATGATTTTCTTTTTATTGTTTATTTTAAGTATATTTATACCATGTTTATGTTAATTATATATTGTCAAGTCCAACGATTCCTACCGTCCCGCGTCATTCTTAAATGTAATTGATTAATAGTTACCAAGCTCAGTTTTCAGCCAAGTATACCCTACGAGTATTTTTTTTAATAAAGTAACGGGTATACTCAAAACCATGTTGCCCGGGTAACATGTTTTGAGTAAGGTATTGCACGCACTTTTATAATCATCTATGAGGCTGGGATTACCTAAACTCGTTCCAAACTCAACTCATTAATTCTGTAAGTGTAGTGTGTTTAGACTTTTCTATAAATAATAAAATACAGTTTTGAATTGAACTTTATTTCAAACCTATTCCATTCAACAAAAACTAAGATGCTAGCCAAATCAAAACAAAATACAATTAGAAGACGAAGAAATACACAATCAAACCAAGGCAAGCTATTGAATTTACTCCTATTCATAATCCAATTATAGGTGAGAATCTTAATCTCATTTGATGTCTTCAAAAACAAGCATTTTCCGGATTTAATTATTAAAGTAATTTCCGCCTCCTAAGTCAATCTGATAATAGTGTATATCAAGGCTTTTCTAAGCTTGATGCATTTTTTTCGATTATGTGTATACATCCGACCAGCTTAGGAGATCCTTAGATGAACTGAGGCAAAAGACCATTTAATAATCAAAATCAGTTCAACATGGAAGCCAAGAAAGAACACCTAAAGAGAATGTGGTTGATCTCATCATCTCCTTGCAAAAAAAGGTAAGAGATATAAGGGGCGTTCATGTCTTTATGATGGAGATTTTCGAAGAAATGCATTTGGTTTTTGTATACTCTTCACATAAAATAGTTAACTTTCAAAGGAACTCAATTAAACCTTTTATATATGTACACCTAATCACCTTTCAGTCTTAGGCGTAATTCTCTCGAAGTTTGAACCGGTAAAGATCCTAAAGCATCAAGTTTTTCAAATAATATGATAATGCAACAAAAATAGTAAATATAGTCATTTTTATGGTTGTGTTACATGTGCTACCATCGTAGAATAAATTCGCACGTACAAAACTTACGAGACAACGATATTGACATCACTTTTCAACATTATTAGAATTTGATCATTTAAGCCAAATAAATAGTACATATGTGATGGTAAGTTATTATAACTCTTGTACACATGAATTTTCTCTCTCTCTCTCTCTCTCTCTCTCTCTCTCTCTATATATATATATATATATATATATATACACCTATTCTAATAAAATAAAATAATTATAGACATGTGTCACTTTGTGGTTAATCCTCATAGTTTTTTCCCTCCAAAAATAATATATGTTATAGCTTAACAATTATTTACTTTCCTTTTACACTTTATTTATATTATATATATAAATTGATTAAATTATTCATTTTCCTTTAAACTCTATTTATATTATATCTATACATTTTTTAAAAAATAAAAATAAGTATTTACATATTATACTTATATACGTTGTTAAAATATATTTCACAGCATACTTGGTGAAATCCAAAAATCAATAACAAACCGTGTTAGTGAAAAGAATATAATTTTAAATGTTATCATCAACATATTATACCATGTATATTGTTGACGATTGTAAATAAAAAAACTTTAATAAGCTTTCATTTTACGAAACAATCTTTTTAATCATTCAACATTAAATATATATATATATATATATATATAAACGAAACCTTTAAAAACTCTTTGTTGCTCCCTACATTCCATCAATCTACCAGATTGTTTTATTTGTAAATTGAGATTTCTCATTCATTTGACACAAATTCACGTGTATGGGTCTCACCAAACCCAAATAGCCTATAAATAAGTTATAACATCTAATTAAATTAAAAATTAATCTCACCAAATATTTGATATGAAAGTACTATAAAATAAGGATATACTAAAAAATAATATTTGATTTTTTTAAAGTAGATATTATTTATAATTAAAAAACAATTTTATAGTAAAAAAATAAACGGGTCATTGGTCTCACCAAACCTGGATACTTTTAAACCGGGTGATAAAATCTCATTTATACATGTGAACCCTTTCATCACAATAAATAAATTAAAATCCAAAAAAACATATTAATATTAGAATCGAATAATGTAAAACAACCTCGTAATACAAGGGGATTAAATCTAGTATATATATATATATATATATTCTTGTTTTTAGTTTTGGTTTCCAACAGATATCTTTTTGGTTGTGTATTTGCGATGTATTTTAGTTTTTGCACCGATCCCTAGGCATTTTGAAATCCTAAAAGATTTGGGTGAATCCCATTAAGAAAAGAAATTATAAAATATGGGAAAAGAGAGAAAAAAATCTGAAGTAGCACCAACCTAGAACTAGAGTTTTCTTGCTTTTTGTTTTCTTTCATGTATATTAAAAAAATAAACTAGATTGCTTTCATTATATCTTATGTGTGTTTTCATGCTTGAGTTTTGGTGGTTTTATGCCTCACAAAGCATGAACAAATGGCAGATTCTAACACACATTTAATTAACCTTCACTATCATCAATCATCATGCAATGTGTGTTGCTTTTGATTACACTAGCTAATTAATTTACTTTATCCCACTAATATTAAATTAAAATCATGTGACATTGTTGTCATAATATTAAATATTGAATCCACACCACTTAACATAAAGTGTTCTTAAAGCTAGTCTCAATATACTTTTTATAACAACAATCTAACACGGCGATATTTTCTTCACAAAGAGTTTCTAGACTAAATCATCTTTCAGACACGCAAAAAATACGCAGTATGTACCAAGTAACTGGTTTGGTCAATTACAATAATGATATGATCTCATAGAATGAAACAAGTCAAAACTTGTAGTTTTACTTATGTCTTTTTGAAGTTTTGGTGGAGACCAAAGTGATGTGGCTACATGTAATGCTTGAGTGTAATTATTCAATCAAGCAACTTGGCTATGTCTTCCATGCCTTCAAAGATAGAAAGATGTGGTATCCTACATGTCTTCATAAACCCTAAAATCTTTCCTTTTTGGACCCAAAATCTCTTCATTACACGACAATGACACTTGATTATATCCATTGAATCTAGTTTCTTTTTTTTTAATCGTGTGTTACTGTTAGTGTCATTTCTTTATATCATAAGATTCTTTGGTGGGGATGATAGTTTCTATAGCTTGAAGCATGTCATTTTAAATAATTTAATTTGTAGTGGTACATTCATACTTGTGTTCGGATTCTATAAATTTATGTGATTTCTGAATATACTTTTTTATTTGCAAGCTAAGCTCTACATTTTTTTTAAATTCTTAACATATGGAGCGATGAAAAACAAAAGGGTGACAAAAGTCATCGCTAAATGGTCCTGGGATCTGTCACCCAATTATCGTTGCAAAATAGTGACGTGGTATTTTGTTGCTAAAGTACAGGCGCAACTCAAATACATCGCAAAACTGTCGCAACTACTATTGCGATGAGATTTTTATCTTGAACAAAATTGTCTCAATATTTGTGTTGATGGTATTGTGATGAATTTGATTGTTTTAGTGGAGATGGTTGTGTTATTTCTAGTAAATATAATGTGGTTAGATGACATGAATAGTCAAATGCAAAATCAGAAGTTGTTTACTGGTGTAAATTCACAATGCGAAAATTAAATCTGGATCTAGAGTTTGAAACTACAAAAATTTAATAAAACTATATAATTATTGAAATGTTAGCTAAGAACTAAAAGTAAAAATGCTCACTTCTATTTTCTTTGTCATGGCCCAATGATTTTTTATGAATTAATGAAACCATAACCCAGCCCAAGTAACTATTTATGCCCAATAAGGTGTCGTTAAATTTTAAGCTTTAAAGTTATCACATGTAGCGAGCTAAAAAAATTAAGGCACAAAGCTCAAAAGTGTGTGTGAACTGTGAATTTGGATTGGCCCTCCAAAAGTACTACAGGAAAATAATATAAAAGGACGTTAGAGCATTTATCTCCTTCTCTGTAATTTAATTAAGAAAACACAATTTATTAAACTTTGTTTTCAAAAACCTCAACATCCAGCTCTCTATCTCTGTCTTACTAAATATTATTGAGTCAAGCTCAAAATTTAGACATAAATTTAGACACATTCAATTGAAACCGTAAAAGAGCATAGATAGGTATAAGCTTTTATACTTTTATCTTTCTACATCATTATATAATAAGTCTTATATAGCTATATTACTTACCATACCGTAAGATTTCATTGGTTAAACAAGTATAACATACGCATTTTTTACAAGGAAAATTGGATTTTAATAATCCCAACTTAGTGCAGTTGGCTGATAATAATCCCAACTTTGAAAGTAGCTGTCTCTGGTCCCAACTTTCACACTATTTATTTTCATTGGACATCCGTTAAAAAAACTTAACGACATTATGTTTTTTTTTCAAACTTCAAACTGATATTTTAGGGCTTTTGATCAGAATGAGAATACGAGTCGATTGATGTAAAACTTACTTCCAAACGGTGGTCCAAACGACTAAAGGATGCTTCAATTTCGGTGTTTAAACATTTAATTAACAAAAATTAAGTTGTTTGAAGCGTCGTTTCGAGTTAAGTTTTATATCAATCGACTCGTATTCTCATTCCGATCAAAAGCCCTAAAATATCAGTTTGAAATATGGAAAAAAAAACATAACGTCGTTAAGTTTTTTTTAACGGAGGTTCAATGAAAATAAATAGTGTGAAAGTTGGTATCAGTGACAGCTACTTTCAAAGTTGGGATTATTATCAGGCAACTGCATTAAGTTGGGATTATTAAAATCCAATTTTCCTTTTTACAAACATATGTTTTATACCTTAAATTCTTAAAATCATGTATCAGAAATGGGCTGGGCTGGTAACAAACATTAGAGAAGGACCCTTTTATATAATTTTAACTAGGTTAGGAACCCGTGTATTACACGGGTTGGACAATAAAAACGATATAATTGATAAATCTTTTTAAATACGTTATATGTTTAAACTTACGTATTAAATGTAACTAGGCGCATTCCTGCGCGATGCGGCGGAGTATGCACACAAACATCACATCGGATGTGTAATTGGTATTACCATTTATGTATGTGCATGATTTCACAATAGTACGTGCGTAACCCGACGATCGTATGCTCGTACTGCAGCATTGGAATATTAACCGACGTTAATAAGCACGTACACAACGACTATACACGCGCAATCAGGTGTCAGTGCGCATGTAAAGCTACATTGAACCTGCCTTGACCCGCAACCCGTTCTGCTTGACACTATTTAACCCGAAATTCGTTCTGACTTGACCCCTTTCAACACAAACCCGTCCCCGACGGAAACCAAATTAACCTTTTTTGTATCGACCCAATCCAACCTTAACCTTTTAGACCCATGACCCGAACGGTCGAAACCTCCCGATTCGTTTGCCGGTCTTAAATGGTAATCACGTAACACGTTAAGTTTATAAAATGAAAAAAAGTATAGCAACACCATACTCAAATTAAAGAGAATAAAATACTCGTTTTTATGGTATAATGTTTTTTAAAAAAATATTAGCGTGCGAAAAAGTTATAAACATTTAAACGTCATCGGGGTAGTTGGTTTTAAATAGGGGGTATATATATAACTATTTTATAAATTAATAAAATGTGATTATAGTTAAAGGACCAAAGTTGTAATTATTTTCAATAAATTAAAAATTAACCGTAACATGTTTTTGTTTTTACTAAAAGACAAAATTGATAAAATACAAAATTGCCCATAAAATATCATAATAGTATGCATTAGAGGTTGTAATAAAAGCAACAAGTTTGGTACCTTTTAAAATTTAAGAGGTCCCTCACTCATGCTTTATATATAGTATAGATAATAATGAAAAATGAAAAGTTCTTTTAAGCTTGATTTCAAAATAATAATGCTTTTGTATACATATTTGACACCCATATTGCTAATCAAAATACTGGACAAGGAGTGTTCATGTTCCAATCGGTCCCTACGAAATTAGTCACTTTGACCTTCTACCAAACCCACTTGTGTTTTTGATCTTGTAAATAAGGTTTTTTGTTCAAAATAACCTAGAATAATCTGATCAATTGGTTTCTACCCAACTCACTAATGTTTCAGATCATGTTTTTATCATGGTAACATCCAAATTTGTCATTGACAAAGGGGGATCTATTGCACGCAACTTGGAACAAAATATAAACCAAGAGTCAATATACTTCAGGTTTGAGAAGAGTAAATAAGTCATTTGGTGCAATGAACATGACTTTATAATATGAATCAAACTCCTTCAGTTGTAATCCACGATAAAGCTAGATAAGGAATGGATGGGATAATGATAAGGCTAAATAAGAAATGTTTTAAATCTTAATTAAATTTTAGTTTTAAATTAATAAATTTAATTAGAAATTATAGGTTAATACATGAGAGTACCACTTGCCAAACTATTAGGCCAACTAAGGAGTGTGTGATTCAACCAACATTTTTATATATTATAATAGTAGATAGTAGATTTATAACCTAAGTAACAATATATATAAACCGGTAACTTAGAAGTCCGATCCAACACTAAGCCCACTAAGGGCTTCCGTTAATAAGAATTGGGGCCCGTTTGAAAAATATCTTCAAAATTATTTTTTAAGCATACTTTGGAGTTTGGACTATTATGCTCTAATTATGCTAATCTTGTTATCCATGCAATACATGATCAACAAGAACCTTAACAAGAATGGAGGTTCCTTAAGATGGGCCAGGCATTTAAACACTTTAAACCTTGTATTAAGACCCAATGTTAGCCATTACAAACCTGGCCTAATACCGCCTAATATGGTCCTTTGAAGCCCCATCAAACATATGAGTAAACTGCTTAATCATCACTAAATTTTCATTACAAATGTAACTTACGTTCAAAAAAAAAAAAAAATCCTCTTGAACTTGATGTTTTACAAGTGTTTCGATTTTCATCCAAATCCCCAACTCTGTATATTAAAACATCAAGACATGGCCAATTCTATTTTTTTACGTACTCAAGACATGGGCATCTCTATTTTCTTACGTATTTGGATGTAGCTAGTAATTGTGACCAAACCTCAATAATGGAAAAAAAGAACCCTTTTGATAGACTCTAAAACCAACCCCCAACTTAGCCTTCATCATCCATCCGCCTCCTATATTTCCGGTTGTTTTACCCGGCCACCACCAAACTCTTGTCCCTTGAACTTCAGTGAGACACGAGGAACGCCAACCGAAATCCATGACCATCTTTATCATGAAACTATCGAAAAAAACTGTGACATTTCTCGATTTTTTTTCTTAAAATCAATAAGAACTATGTTGTTTCAATTTATTTAGTATGGTGGAAGGAAGGATTTGAGTTCTAAATGAAAATGATTTAACTAGAAAAAATTTTTTACTTGAAAATCAATTTGGGCTCATATTCTTCAGAACCCATTCTTCGATTTCACCATCATCATCAAGTTTAATTTGCATCATTAACCACAAACCTCATTAAAGATTTATTACCCTAAACGTTACTCATTATTTGTTTCGCGGAAATGGAGAAACAAAAGTGAATAGAGCATTTACTCTATAAATGCAGGGCAAGCCTTACAAAAATTAATAAATTGCGTAACTTACACACTCATTCTTTTAGCTAACTAAATTTTAATTTAACCCCTTGGCAAGAATAAGTTATATGTTTGGCCCTTATGACAAATTAATTGTAATGTTGAGCCAAATTAAATCGATCAAGCCATATTGAGTTTCATTTGGGGCCTCGTCGAGCCAGCTTGGAATGAAGTTTATGTCGAGTTCGAGCTAGTCTTGACTAGGCTTAGCTCGGCTCCTTAACAACCTTCAAGTATTGTTCCAATGTTTCCTATTGCGTCGCGTAGACACCACACTAGTGTGTGTATATGAGCATCCTTGATTGGAACTTATAACCAAGAGTTTTAAAATTAAAATAAAATGCCCCAAAGAGTAAGATGTATACACATATAGAAGCACCTAATAGGCAATCAGTTTTAACCAGAAAACTCAAAGAATCACCTAAGTACCGCTACATTTTGTCATATACCTAATCATTTGTCCTACTTTTTTTTATCTTTTGAACACTATCCTACTTGTTCTAGCTTCTATTATATGTGTAAAGTACTAAATAAACATACATTATATTGTTTTGTGTTTCAATATATTTATGTTATATATAGATAACGTATATACTAAGTGTCTTTTTAGGCCTTTGATATTTAAAATGGAGATTGAGTCACTAGAAACCTTTATAGTTGGTCGGAGATCGAAGACAGGCCGCCAAAATGGTGCCACTTTCACCGTCAATTTCTTCCTTGGTGGATCCACCTTTTTTATTCCACTTTTTACATTTTGCTTTTGTTGTTTTCTTTTCTTTTGGTTCTAGAGGATGGATATTATATCACAAGTAAAATGATGTACGACAACATTTTATAAATTTGAGTGGATGTATGACAATTAGGTCAAATTCGTAATCTGGTAAAGCAAGTTTAAGAATCATTAAAGTCAAGACTTTGTTTTACAAAAGTAATTCACGGGATAAACTTGTAAGGCCCCGATACCGGTAACCCTACTTTCGTGTTGGATTTACTCATAAACACAGTTCTAAATATCAGAGTTAATTAAAACATTTATGCGGAATATAAAACTTTCATTAAACATTACATAATTCATAACTTGTCTCAAAACATTCATTGTCTTTCACATTAAAGCATTAAAGTTAACACATCACAATCTTCAGATGCCAGATTCTTGTTCAGTGCCATGTGTCTCCTCAAGCGAGCTGCCTCATCCTACTCACCTGCGTGCATACTAAAAGTCAGCTACGCTGAGTGAGTTCTAGATAATCACGTAATCATACCATTTACATAACGTTATATTCATACTTTCATATTTTCATACTTCCTTACTTTCTTACTTTCATTCATACTTTCATACTTTCTTACTTTCTTACTTTCATATCTTACGTTATAAAGAGCACTACGCCCTACATTCCTCGAGTATTGTTAGGGCTCGGTACCCTCCTTCCTCGAGTATTATTAGGGCTCGGTACCCTCCTTCCTCGAGTATTATTAGGGCTCGGTACCCTCCTTCCTCGAGTATTATTAGGGCTCGATACCCTCCTTCCTCGAGTATTATTAGGGCTCGGTACCCTTTTCATAACCATACAACCATACATTATCATTTCTTTCTTTTATTATCCTTATCACATTCATACACATAAGCATACATATCATACTTACCTTAACTTAGCATTACAACCTGACAGTACGTGCAATATCCGAAGATCGTTCACGTACCATCAAGCAATCATTCACACATATCACATCATTCACATAAGGCATACACTTATCTCTTAGGATAAGCGTATTAACAAACATATTGAGTATGCACACAGCCCCGAAAACATGACACATAAATGGGGCTAGAAACTCACCTGGATCCTGTTACGCTCGCCGCTGATCGTAATTCCTTTCTTTAACTGGGCTCGGCTAACTGTATAATATTTACACATATCAATTAACTACTGCTACTCGTTTGTATTTCTATCTATATATGACCCACAACGAACGGGGGTCCGGGGGCAGCGCCCCTGGCAGCGGGGTTCTAGGGGCGGCAGCCCCTAGCGGGGTCCAAGGGGCAGAGCCCCTGGCTGGGGTTAAGCTGCCAGGTCAGCTTGGAAAAATTTTATTTTCGATAACTGCCTTAACACATTTTCCATTAGGTTTTTAATTTATTTTATAAACGAACTTCGCTTCAGGCGAAGTTAAACCTTAGGCGAACTTGGAAACAGCTTGGTTCTGGCTTGATTCGATCGAATAGGAACACGTTCGATCGAATAGACACACGTTCGATCGAATAGACACACGTTCGATCGAATAGACACACGTTCGATCGAATAGACACACGTTCGATCGAATAGACACACGTTCGATCGAATAGACACGCGTTCGATCGAATAGGCACACGTTCGATCGAATACAAAACTCATTCGATCGAATGAGTTGGAGACCATTCGGTTGCTTCCCTATTCGATCGACTGGACTTGTTCGATCTACACATTCGATCGAATGGACTGATTCGATCGACTGGTTCGATCGAATGAGTCTGATTCGACTCCTTCAAGCTGGCGACGGAGAAACTCACGGGTTTTCCAGATTTTCCAGATTTTTGACCCAAAAACGAAGTTTTTGACATGGAAATGTTCGGGATTGAAAGGGCTATCGATTCCTAGTACTTTTAAACACAAAAGCTTGCATTTTGACACCAAAACAAGGCGGTTTTTGACCCGAAAACTCAAGTTACGTTTTTGCTCGATTTGAGGCCGAAATGGTTATGAAAACGGATGATTTTCGAGAGGGACTTACCAAAAACGACTAGGAACAAGATTGTGAACTCGGATCGGCGATTTGAGAACTTTCTCTCTCTAGTTTCTCTCTCTAGAATTGAGAGTGTTTGGGTGGGTGTAAGTGAAGGAAGATGGTGAAAATGGTGGATGTGTCAAGAAATTTCGTTTATATACTACGGGTTTGGTTAGGCTCGGGTTGGCTTCCTACGGGTCGAGACAGGCCGAGTTCATAAAATAACTAAGCCCAAGACCCGTTCCTTACTCGACATTAAATAACTAAAACGTGAAATTACTAAACATAACTTTCTTTTATTTATCAATATAAAAATTTTAGGATGTTACAAGTCTTCCTCCCTTAAAGAGGTTTCGTCCCCGAAACCTAACTATTACATAAACAAACTAGGGTAAAACTTGCGCATCTCATCCTCGACTTCCCAAGTAGCATCCGATCCCTTGCGGTGTTTCCATATCACTTTGACCAAGGGTATAATCTTGTGACGAAGCTGCTTCTCCTTGCGATCAACGATCTTTATCGGTTGCTCGATGTAGTTCAATTGCTCATCAACCTCGATGTCCATTAAGGGCACGTGAGACGTGTCATCAGCTAGACACTTCCTCAGATGAGAAACATGGAAGGTTGAATGAATTCCTTCTAACTCATCGGGTAAATCCAGTTTGTAAGCTACTTCACCCACACGCTTTACAATCTTGAACGGTCCGATGTACCTCGGACTCAACTTTCCTCTTTTCCTAAAACGGATAATCCCCTTCCAAGGCGAGACCTTAAGCATCACATAGTCGCCAACGTTAAACTCAATTGGTCGTCGCCGCTTATCTGCATAAGACTTTTGTCTGTCTTGAGCGGCTTTCATTCTTGCTTTGATCTGATCGAACTTTGAAGACGTTTCCTGAACCACTTCTATACTTCCCATTTCCTTCTGACCAATCTCACCCCAACACACCGGGGTTCTACATCGTCTACCGTACAGCATCTCAAACGGTGGCATACCAATACTCGAATGGTAACTGTTGTTATAGGAGAACTCTGCCAGATGCAGATGATCATCCCAACTTCCACCAAAGTCTAAAACGCAAGCACGTAGCATATCCTCAAGGGTTTGGATCGTCCTTTCAGACTGTCCATCGGTTTGAGGATGATACGCCGTACTGATGTTCAACCTCGTCCCCATAGCTTCATGAAATTTCTTCCAGAACCTCGAAGTAAACCGTGTATCCCTATCAGACACGATCGATAACGGTACTCCATGCTTGGTTACAATTTCTTTAATGAACAAGCTTGCTAACGTTTCTGACGAGATGGCCTCTCGTATGGGCAGAAAGTGAGCACTCTTGGTCAAACGGTCCACAATCACCCAGATGGTATCATGTTGCTTAGCTGTACGAGGTAGCTTAGTTACGAAATCCATGGTGATGTGTTCCCATTTCCACTCAGGTATCTCTAGCGGTTGCATCTTCCCATAAGGCTTTTGGTGTTCGGCTTTGACTTGTAAGCAAGTTAAGCACTTACCAACATAATCCACTACATCGTTCTTCATTCCTGGCCACCAGTAATCTCTTTTCAGGTCTTGGTACATCTTTGTAGTTCCTGGATGGATTGAGTACCTTGACTTATGAGCTTCATCTAAGATTCGACTTCTAAGATCACCATGGCGTGGGATCCACATACGGTCGAACCTTGTCTTAACTCCATGAGTGTTTTCCATCAACTCATCTTGCTGACCATAAATCCTTTCTTTCTTTACTAACCCTTCGTCTACTAACACTTCTGACTGCACTTTGATGATTTCTTCAAAAAGACTTGAGTTCATGATCAACTTGTATGACTTCACTGTTGCAAGGACTTCCTCATTCTTACGGCTTAACGCATCAGCGACCACGTTAGCTTTACCGGGGTAATACTTAATCTCACAGTCGTAATCCTTTATCAATTCTAACCATCTTCTCTGCCTCATGTTCAATTCTTTCTGCTCGAAGAAGTACTTTAAACTCTTATGATCGGTATAGATAGTACACTTAGTACCGTACAGATAATGCCTCCATATCTTAAGAGCATGCACTACAGCTGCTAACTCCAGATCATGCGTCGGATAAGTACTTTCATGGACCTTCAACTGTCTAGACGCGTAAGCTATCACCTTCCCTCGTTGCATCAACACGCAACCTAACCCTTGATGCGAGGCATCAGCGCAAACAACAAAATCCTCATCACCATCGGGTAAAGTAAGGATTGGAGCTTGCGTGAGTCTCTTCTTCAATTCTTCAAAGGCTTCTTCTTGAAATTTCCCCCAGCTGAATACTATTGACTTTCGGGTCATACCGGTCAGCGGTGCGGCTATCTTGGAGAAACCTTCGATGAATCTCCTATAGTAGCCAGCTAACCCTAGGAAGCTTCGTATATCGGTCGGATTTTGCGGAGTCTTCCAATTCGTTATTGCTTCAATCTTAGCTGGGTCCACGGTAATCCCCTCCGGATTAACCACATGACCTAAAAATTGCACTTCTCTTAACCAGAACGCGCACTTCGAAAACTTGGCGTACAACCTCTCTTTCTTCAGTGTCTCCAATACCTCTCTCAGATGCTCAGCATGGTCAGACTCATTCTTTGAATAAATCAGTATATCGTCAATGAATACGATAACCGACTTATCCAACATCGGCCGACACACCCTATTCATCATGTCCATAAATGCTGCAGGAGCATTGGTTAGACCGAATGACATTACGAGGAACTCGTAGTGTCCATACCGCGTTCGGAACACTGTCTTAGGGATGTCTGCCTCCTTCACCTTTAGCTGATGGTAGCCTGATCTGAGATCTATTCGTGAGAACCAACTTGAACCTTGCAGTTGGTCAAACAGATCATCAATCCTTGGCAAAGGATATCTATTCTTTACCGTAAGCTTATTCAACTCACGATAGTCTATGCACATTCTCATACTTCCATCCTTCTTTTTCACGAACAATACTGGCGCGCCCCACGGGGAAACACTCGGTCTGATAAAACCCTTGTCGAGGAGTTCTTGCAGTTGGGACATCAATTCCTTCATCTCGGACGGTGCTAGACGGTAAGGCGCTTTCGCGACGGGCTGGGCTCCTGGTACTAGATCTATCTGAAATTCTATCTCTCGCTCAGGTGGCAACCCCGGAAGATCCTCAGGGAATACTTCTGGGTAGTCGCGCACAATAGGAACATTCTTCATTTCTTTCGTCTCGGCCGTAGCGTTGACAACATACGCCAGGTAAGCACCACACCCTCGCCTTAGCAAACCCTCAGCCTTTATCATCGAAATGACATTAAGCCCAGAACTTTCCTTATCACCATAAACCGTTACCGCGCTACCATCCGATGACTTTAACCTTATAGTCCTACTCCTACATACTATCTGAGCCTCAAACTCAGACAACCAATCCATACCCAAAACCACATCGAACCCTCCCAAGGTCATAACGTACAAGGTGATCGGGAACTCATGTCCTTCCAATTCTATCTTACAGTTCTTAATCATCTTCGTTATTTTAACCGAAGTGTCACTAGCGGTCTCTACTACAAAAGTTTCGGACACTCGGCAGTCTTTCATTTTAGCGAGTTTACTAAATGTCGTAGCTACAAAACTTCTATTCGCACCAGAATCAAATAATACTAAAGCAGAAATGCCGTTTACTAGGAACGTACCCGTCACAACATCAGGAATCTGCTTGGCTTGTTCTTGGGTCAGCATGTAGGCTCTAGTTCTTGGCTTAGCTTGATCGGCATCCTTCTTTCTACTACCTCCCGCTTCGCTTTCGGTACACTCCCTAGCAAAATGACCCGTCTTACCACACTTGTAGCATGCAGGCTTAGAACTGCACTCATGAGCATAATGACCTGCCTTCCCACACTTGTAGCAAACATTCGACCCAAACTTACATTCTCCGGCATGTATCTTTCCACACTTATGACATGTATCCGAACCCTTTCCCCACCTACACTCACCACTGTGCGCCTTGCCACAAGTCTTGCACGACCTGTTCTCCCAAACTCTCGGCTGTTTGTTCTTAGGGTTCCACATCTGGGTACCGGGTCGTTTAGCAGGAGCGACCCATTTCTTCTCTTTCTTCTCATCTCCCACCACCACATCATCCGCAACCAAGTCTGCATAAACCATTTCTGCGAGTTCGACCGCAGAATCGAAAGTAGTAGGTTTACTTGTTCTGACTAACATGCGAACTCTCTGCGGTAATCCCCTCACATAACACTTGATCCTTTTTGCCTCAGTGTTGACCATATCGGGCACCAACCTAGACATTCGATTGAACTCGGTGGTGTACTCACGATGTGTCATTGCCCCAGCTTTCAAGTTTAAGAATTTCATTTCCGCCCTTTCAACCTCGGCGTCTGCACAGAACTTCATCATCACTAACTCCTTCAGATCATCCCACCTCATCTCTTTGATCTCTTCGCGGGTCTTCCTCTGCTCTACACTCTCCCACCAATACATAGCCTCGTCTACGAATGACTGAGTAGCATACCCCACAGCTTGGTCGGGGCGGCATTCGCTAATGCGGATAACCTTGTCCATAGCGGTTATCCATTGGAGAGTAGCGATTGCGTCACCCAACCCGGTCAGCTTTGGCGGGTCGCATCCTTTGAAGGACTTATAGCTGCACCCACCTTGTCCTCTTCTCCTATCATCGACTTTCACAGACTTATCCCCACTCGAGGCCCCTCTTTCACCTTCCCCATCCTTCCTACCATCACCACCCGCCCCTTCAGCGGTTCGTTCACGGCTTCCAGCAGATCCTTCGGGATTCAGGTTCTTCACAGCAGCAACCACAGCCTGAACAATGGCTGCTTGAACTGCAGGGCTAAGTTGAACTTCTTCGTTGTTGTTTTGGTCTCCTCCAGCTGCGCTTCCTTCATCTTCGGTGTGGGAAGCTTCTTCTACCGAGGGTTGCCGGACAAGACGAGGCCTGCCACGACGTCCAGCGCGACCCCCAGTTCCAACAAATTCTCCAGCTCCCGCCATTAGTATTCTACAAGGGAAAACACAAACATCATCACTCAAAGAACTATTTAGTACAAGGATAGTAAGGCTAACAGGTAATAACAGTGGCCAGTTGTGATTAGCTGATCACGTTACTTTCCGTGTCCTATACACTTCCCTTTATGAGTCCATTTGTGCTGGTTCTACTTAAGCAGTTTGTCAAATTAAACCATCAATTATTCCTGTCCCTACCGTTCACATATCTTTCCTTTCTCATTAACAAATATCTTTTAATCCTACACCATACCTTTACTGATCTTGCTTGGGCAACACATGGCATTCTTGAACTGGCATCTTCTTTCTTTTCTTACTTAAATCCCATTCTCTGTTCGAGTCTAAGCATGTAGGATGCTTAAATCTCTCGAACTTTGCTCTGATACCAACTTGTAAGGCCCCGATACCGGTAACCCTACTTTCGTGTTGGATTTACTCATAAACACAGTTCTAAATATCAGAGTTAATTAAAACATTTATGCGGAATATAAAACTTTCATTAAACATTACATAATTCATAACTTGTCTCAAAACATTCATTGTCTTTCACATTAAAGCATTAAAGTTAACACATCACAATCTTCAGATGCCAGATTCTTGTTCAGTGCCATGTGTCTCCTCAAGCGAGCTGCCTCATCCTACTCACCTGCGTGCATACTAAAAGTCAGCTACGCTGAGTGAGTTCTAGATAATCACGTAATCATACCATTTACATAACGTTATATTCATACTTTCATATTTTCATACTTCCTTACTTTCTTACTTTCATTCATACTTTCATACTTTCTTACTTTCTTACTTTCATATCTTACGTTATAAAGAGCACTACGCCCTACATTCCTCGAGTATTGTTAGGGCTCGGTACCCTCCTTCCTCGAGTATTATTAGGGCTCGGTACCCTCCTTCCTCGAGTATTATTAGGGCTCGGTACCCTCCTTCCTCGAGTATTATTAGGGCTCGATACCCTCCTTCCTCGAGTATTATTAGGGCTCGGTACCCTTTTCATAACCATACAACCATACATTATCATTTCTTTCTTTTATTATCCTTATCACATTCATACACATAAGCATACATATCATACTTACCTTAACTTAGCATTACAACCTGACAGTACGTGCAATATCCGAAGATCGTTCACGTACCATCAAGCAATCATTCACACATATCACATCATTCACATAAGGCATACACTTATCTCTTAGGATAAGCGTATTAACAAACATATTGAGTATGCACACAGCCCCGAAAACATGACACATAAATGGGGCTAGAAACTCACCTGGATCCTGTTACGCTCGCCGCTGATCGTAATTCCTTTCTTTAACTGGGCTCGGCTAACTGTATAATATTTACACATATCAATTAACTACTGCTACTCGTTTGTATTTCTATCTATATATGACCCACAACGAACGGGGGTCCGGGGGCAGCGCCCCTGGCAGCGGGGTTCTAGGGGCGGCAGCCCCTAGCGGGGTCCAAGGGGCAGAGCCCCTGGCTGGGGTTAAGCTGCCAGGTCAGCTTGGAAAAATTTTATTTTCGATAACTGCCTTAACACATTTTCCATTAGGTTTTTAATTTATTTTATAAACGAACTTCGCTTCAGGCGAAGTTAAACCTTAGGCGAACTTGGAAACAGCTTGGTTCTGGCTTGATTCGATCGAATAGGAACACGTTCGATCGAATAGACACACGTTCGATCGAATAGACACACGTTCGATCGAATAGACACACGTTCGATCGAATAGACACACGTTCGATCGAATAGACACACGTTCGATCGAATAGACACGCGTTCGATCGAATAGGCACACGTTCGATCGAATACAAAACTCATTCGATCGAATGAGTTGGAGACCATTCGGTTGCTTCCCTATTCGATCGACTGGACTTGTTCGATCTACACATTCGATCGAATGGACTGATTCGATCGACTGGTTCGATCGAATGAGTCTGATTCGACTCCTTCAAGCTGGCGACGGAGAAACTCACGGGTTTTCCAGATTTTCCAGATTTTTGACCCAAAAACGAAGTTTTTGACATGGAAATGTTCGGGATTGAAAGGGCTATCGATTCCTAGTACTTTTAAACACAAAAGCTTGCATTTTGACACCAAAACAAGGCGGTTTTTGACCCGAAAACTCAAGTTACGTTTTTGCTCGATTTGAGGCCGAAATGGTTATGAAAACGGATGATTTTCGAGAGGGACTTACCAAAAACGACTAGGAACAAGATTGTGAACTCGGATCGGCGATTTGAGAACTTTCTCTCTCTAGTTTCTCTCTCTAGAATTGAGAGTGTTTGGGTGGGTGTAAGTGAAGGAAGATGGTGAAAATGGTGGATGTGTCAAGAAATTTCGTTTATATACTACGGGTTTGGTTAGGCTCGGGTTGGCTTCCTACGGGTCGAGACAGGCCGAGTTCATAAAATAACTAAGCCCAAGACCCGTTCCTTACTCGACATTAAATAACTAAAACGTGAAATTACTAAACATAACTTTCTTTTATTTATCAATATAAAAATTTTAGGATGTTACAAAACTTGTCATGTCTATAGTTGTTAATGCTTATTTAATAAACTAGGTTATGAACCTGTGTATTACACGGATTATAATTCATAAGTATGTAAATTCCACGAACTTCTTAATAGTCTTTAACTTGATAACACTCAAATCAAGAATCCAACTACCATAACTTGTCCTATTATTTTTACACTTCTGGTCCAATAAGATTCATAGTTGAACTTCAATCATAAACTTAGGTTATGTAATATTAAATATAAGGGTGTTTGAGTCATTATTAGAATGTATATTTAGAGCCAGATATGTATTAAATAAGGTGCAAGGGACAATATGCGACATGTCAAACTGTGAACGGTGTTTTGTTGTCTAGGGTTGCAGGGCCGGCTCAACGTTTTTGGAGACCTAAAGCCTAAATAAATTATTGGGGCCTTTTTCAAAAATGATTTGATATAAACCTTTCTTCTTTACCCGGGCTTGGGACCGACAATTATAAACTAAAAGGCTTATAGTTGGCGGAGTTAAAATATTTATAGTTATTGTTGTTATTATTATTATTATTGAAGCCTCATTTGATTGGAACATTTGATCTTGGAAAGATGCAATCGTAGATTCAGTTTCCTGAATTGAAGACGTAGTCGACGCTATTAATGATTCATCTTATTTTGTTAACCCTAGATAAAATAATAATATCATTGTTTATTTAACATAAACGAAGAAGCAGGTATTCAAAAAAAATTAAAAGCATAAGTAATATAAATTATTTTTTGAAAAGATGGGGGCCTAAAAATAGTTGAGGCCTCAAGCTAGGGCTTGGGCTCCATTAACTAACTATTCAGCCGACCCTGTAGGGTTGCGTTGTTTCCTCAAACGACGTGTCTGTGTATTTATATATGTGGGTCGAACTTGAAGTCGAGGATCTATCGCATGTATACAAATTCTCCAAATAATTAAATGCGATTTGACAAATCCTAGCTCTCAGTTCACATTCATATCAGTTTATATATTTGATTTGCTACTTGAATACTAACAATTGGAATCAGAGCATCAAGTTAAGAACGAATAATTAAGAAGCATGCAAGAAAGATCACTGATAAACGGGAAGAATTTGGTTTATATAACATCAATCAAGGAAGTATCTATTCATCATCAATTGAATGTTGTTTTAATAACACGAAACAAAAACTGATGGTTACGTGTAATTAGAAAGATATGTACAAATATTGAAATACAACTTGTAAAGTTTTAGTTTTTTTATAGTTCGTCCACCAAAGTTTTTAATTATATATATTAGAACATAACTTGCAAAGTTTAAGCTTTCAAGTTTAGACGTCAAAGTTTTTATGTTTAACAGACTTTAAACACGAAATTTGATTTGAGATATTTTGAAAAACTAATATGAACCAACTTTGAAGGAAAAAAAGAAAAAAAGAAGAATCAAGTGTAATCGCATGACTTTACTTATGAAAGGTTGTGGGTTCAAGTCTAGTCTGAAGCAAATTGTTACGGGTTGAGCCAAAGGGTTTTTCCATTTGTGGATTTTCTCATGGGTGGGTAGACTGGATTATCATGTATGTTATTCGGGATAGAAGGTTATCCATTTTTAAGGTGATCCCGAGTGTCCAGTCTATTGTTTTTAAAAAATAAAATAAAATAAAGAATGATCAAGTAGGTTAGAAATCAAAAGCAAAATCAAGACGCGGATCAATACACACTTTATTATTGCAAGAGAAAACTGACTCAAAATCTCATTACAATAATTCTTTGTTGATCATGCATTGAAAGTCTCTAACCAAACTCTATATTTATAATCTAACCCTAACTTGGTGACCAAGACATTACCATAATAATCATATTACTATTAAGAAACTAAACCAACTTGTCAACTTAGATGCTTCTATATTCACCGACTTGTGAATACGGTCCAGAATTGCCAACACAAGAAACCAAAACTATGTTGTTCCTATCACAATAGGAAGATCAAATCTTGTGAGCCAAAATCGAATCATGTGTGGTACGATAAAATATTGTGTTATACGCCCAATACCTGTGTGGTATGGATGAGATCGGTACCGTATCAGCATAGAAAATAACGATACTGAATTTTTGAAAACGTGGGTATCGAAGACCTTTCCGAATCATCCATCATTATTATACCATTACGGTATTGGTATGGTACCGACACTCTTACAAAATGTTCATCTCGGTCTATATGGTATTGACACCATATTGTTATACAATTAACATATTTTGTATGTTCTCATTGTTCTGTTACCTATTAATAACCAGATAAAACAAGTCGAGGTTTAGATTGCTGCTAGAGATTGGGCTTTGATTTAAAATTTTATATTCTGAAATTCGTATGTTTTCGTTTATGATTTTTAAGGCCCCGATCCCGGTGTCCTACTTTAGCGTCGGATTTACTCAAAACACAGTCCTTATAGATCAGAGTTAATTAAAACTTTCGCGGAATAAATAAAACTTCAATCATTAGTTACAAACATTACAAACTTGTCTTTAAATCGTAACATAAAACATCGTGTTATAACATCATTTCTTTTATCATTAGATTCCAGCCATTCAATCCATGCCATGTGTCATCCTCATGCTAGCTTCCCAGTCTACTCACCTGCGTGCATACTAAAAGTCAGCTACGCTGAGTGAGTTCTAGTTAATCAAGCAACTTACCATACAACCATCACATGCATTATATACGTATCCGAAGACATGTAATCCCCTGTCTAACCTGTTCACCTTACCGCTTAACCACTTAATTGTCCCCTACGTCTTAGCCACTTGTTTACGGAAGCACATAGAGGCTTACCCTCTCATGCACCCACGTTGTGCCACTTAATAACGGAGACACGTATAGGCTTGCCCCACGCACTCACGTCATGCCACTTTAATAACGCAGGCATGTATTGTGACAAACTGAAAATTTTTCTTGCTTTTTCAGACACTCACCGCAACTTGACTCAAATTTTCGAGACGAAAACTCTTTAACATGGGAATGATGTGACACTCGTCAATTTCAGGTTAACTCCGTTAATCCAAACTCCGTCAATTCAAACTTAAGATCACTGGATCTATAACGCACATCTCATTACATTTAAACTAGGGTTTTAAATGACGCTTGACAATTACTACATGTGTAGTCTTTCGGGATTGCACCGAAACGCAAACGAGTTGACGCAAATCATTGGTGAATAAACGAAAAACATCCAAACAATAATTATGTGATAATTATGTGTTAGGCTTATGTGTTATTTGATAATATCATTTGGAACACTAACTCAAGATGCAAACAAGTTACTTTAGGCTAGAAAAGTAATATTTAAAAGTTGAGGGACCTATGTGTAACATATTATTATTAAATAATATTAATAAACCCTAACCTTCCCTCCCTCTCTCTCTATACCCGATCGGACAGCCCCCTCCCCTCTCTCTTTGCGACGGCAGCCAACACCCACCACCATATCACCTTCGTTTGATCTTGTTCTTCATAATCGGAGCATCCCACACTCGTTTCTAAGCACCTCTCACGTTCCTCTTGGTTGTTTCTGCATTTTTAAGGTATAAACATGAAACCCTAACTTTGTAAGTTATGTATTAAGTGTTTATGTGCTTGATTTTGATTAGAGGATGATTGATTATGCGTTGGTTATTGATTTTGATGATC
Source organism: Bidens hawaiensis (assembly GCF_021521415.1). Classification (NCBI taxonomy): domain Eukaryota; kingdom Viridiplantae; phylum Streptophyta; class Magnoliopsida; order Asterales; family Asteraceae; genus Bidens; species Bidens hawaiensis. The sequence goes on along the minus strand of NW_027505934.1, from coordinate 36,089 downwards.
ATATGTGATTTTGAACGGTGAAAGAATGTTAAATCATTGATTAATTGAAAACCTTAGAGGGTTACTACTAATTTTTATGGTTAATGATGTTTATTGCATGTTGGAGTTATGTCGTATGCTTAGGATGCATGTTAGACGATTGTTTGTGCTTGCTGAGTTTTGACAGCAGAGATAGTTAAACTTGAACGACATGTAACTTGTTAAATATAAAAGCAAACTGAGCTATTTATAAGTCTAAAAGGTAGTACTCTTAGTCTAGTTTTCAGAAAACCCAACCACGCCTAATTTGGAGGTGTTTTGGTTGCTCAAACGATTTAAATGTCATTAAAGGTCAAAACTGGTACTGGACAGATTGTAAGTTATGTTTAGACAACTGTAACTAAATGTTAATGTGGAAATTGGTCAAGGTTGTTAACACTACAGGGTACTATGTTGAGTCTAGTTTCTATAAAGCCCAAAATTGTAATTTTTGGACGAGTAAGAGTTAACTTTTATTATTTTACAAAACTGAAGTGCAAATCTGAATTGTGAGACCTGCTGTTAGGCTTCTTTGTAATTAACATATCTCATGAACTACAAGACCAAATGGATTGGTTCCACTTTTGGAAGTTAACATGTTGAGTTAAGAACCTAACCCAATTGGTCTTGCATTAGTTGGATTTTTCATTTAACGGGAATAACAAATAACATTCTGTTGCGCATGATTTTGACTGCTGTGAGTTTGCTGTAATGATTTGATCATTGTGAGAAATCTATGAGGAATAAAAATAAAATAAAATATATTCTGGAAACCTAACTCATGTATGCTTTTGTGACGATTTTTGGTGAATTAATTGAGATGCTATGATCTGTTGAATAGAGTAATCTTTCAAGTAGAATTCTGTCTTGATGAAACTAGCTGCTGAACTTTGTGAAAATACATGAAACGTGCTAAGTACTAGATAATTGTTATGTTTTGACCAAATTGCCCTTGCGGGGAATAATTGCTAGTAATGTACAATATTAATACATGATATGTAAGTAGTGTTCACACATGTAACGTATCACGAATGTGTTTGTTGAGACACACACAATTCACAAACGAAACACGAAACGAATTTTATGCATAGGTATTATGTGCCGAGTCTAGAGACTCGATAATAGTTCCAACACTTAGAAAGTCTCATTTGTTGTTTTAGTACGCTAGTGAGGATTTTTCTGTGACGCGCATCCTTTGGTTTACTCGTTTTTGGAATTCTTCGCAAACAGTGAGTTTCACGTTTCCCCTTTTTACTCTTTTAAACGTTTTTCACTTGGGGGAGAATACATACTCTGAAACGCTTTTAGATTTTGTTATTAGATTATATATCACTTGTAAAGGCTAAGTGGCAAACGAAACAACTGAAGTCCTTCACACATCGAACCGTTTAGTATTGGATAATAGCGAGTCACTGTTGAGTAGTACTACTGGGTTTGACAAACCCCACCCAACGCTAAGCTCGACTGGAGGTCGAGTGGGTGTAATTTTGGCTAACACATTACCATGGTCGGGATTGACCTGGTGGCAATGCACATGATAAACAGTCAGCTTCGGTGTCGAACACTTAGTAATACTTGCTTTATAGGCTAGCTACCTATAGATATATAATTGATTCAACACTATCTAGTAACGCAAAACGCTAAACGCAAAACGTAAACGCAAACTCTTTATTGTATATACACTTGTGAACTCACCAACCCCGTGTTGACACTTTTAGTATGTTATTCTCAGGTAGCCGAGGCGAGCGCGCGGTATAGGATCATGCATTACTTTGAACGTTATTGCTTATGCAAACTTGTTTTAAACTATTATTATTTGGGTTCTTAAGTCGTCCTGCGTGACGCAACTTTTGGTTAAAGGTTTTACGCTTCCGCATTTATTTACACTTAAATGTTTTTCGTGGATTGAAAACTTTATTTATGGTTTGATTATAACTAATGATTCCGATCCTGTTAGTTCACACCCTCTGACGGTAAAACTCCGTTAGTAGATTTGAGGGTGTGACATGTATAGGCTTGCCCTACCACATACTATCGTCATGCCACTAACACCCTTACTAGACCCTTGCCACTTCTATCACACTCTACTTCTACTTGTCTACAGCACACTTTCTAACATTACATCATTTACATAATAACCAAGTTACATAATAACATTTACATAGGCTAATAACCACTTAGAGATCATTCCTATTGGCAGTACGTGCAATATCCGAAGATCGTTCACGCACCAACAAACATTCGTTCATAACATAATACTTACTATCACATCAATCATTATAGCATACACTTACCACTTAAGGTAAGTGTATTCACACTTCACATCGAGTATGCACACAGCTCCGAAAACATAACAAAGAAATGGGGCTAGAAACTCACCTGAACTCGGTTAAGTTCGCCGTTAATAGTTATTCCTTTCTTGAGCTGTGCACGGCTAACTGTATAATGATTACATGTATTAATTAACTATTACTACTCATATCGTATTTCTATCTTTATACACATATCGTATTTCTATCTTTATATAACCACAACGAACCAGGGTCCGGGGCAGCGCCCCTGGCAGCGAGGTTCTAGGGGCGGCAGCCCCTAGCGGGGTCCAAGGGGCAGAGCCCATGGCTGGGGTTAAGCTGCAAGGTCAGCTTGGAAAAATTTTATTTCTATTAAATGTCTTAACACATTTTCCATTAGGATTTTAGTTTATTATTTTATTCTCTAACTTATTAGCTATAACGAATTAAGCCTAATTCGTTATCAGATCACAGTCTAATTCGTTATCTAGCACATGATCTGATTCGTTATCCAGCTTCATTGTCCTGATTCATTAGCTGATTCGTTATCTAGTTCGTCATCTTTCATGATCCGATTCGTCATCTGGTTCGTCATATCATCATAAAGAATTGGACCTTTATACAAACTGGTCATTTAACGAACTGAACCCTGAACCCTTAACGAACTGGGGGTTCATTCGTTAGTTCTTCCTTAGCGAACTACTTAACGAATTGGAGTCAGTTCGTCATTTATTTCTTAACGAAAGGCTTAACGAATTGTGTCTGCTTCGTTATCTCCCCTTGATGAATGACATAACGAATTACCTTCTAATTCGTTAAGTCTCCGTTAACGAACTAGGTTTAGGTAAGAGAATGTCAGAATATTCCCTGACATTCTCTTAACCTCGTACATCATTTCCGGCGACGTCATATCCAGAAAACCGGAATCTCACCGGAAAAAACGAGATCTCAGCTATTTTCAACCGTTCTTCACCGTTTTTTCGTCCCGTTCGATCCAGGTCTGAGTTAGGGTGACCCCTAAGCTCATCTTATGATCGGTTTATACCCGTTTCCATCCGGATCTCGTGACTTTAATGGTGTAAGGTGTCGGCTCGTCATTTCGCGACTAGATCTAATGGGTTTGGACCTCTACAATATTATACTATCATTACCTCTGGTCGAAATCAATTCTTCTTCTATGTTTCGGCTCAAGAGAGAGAGAGAGAGTAGGATGGGAGAGAGCTAAGTGTGTGTTTTGGATGGTGTATGGAATGGAATGGAAATGAATGGATTAAGGGTAAATTATAGTATTTATATTATGGGTCATGGGCTTGAGCCCATGATCCATCTTCTTCCCTTTCTAATCCAACCTATTACCCATATTACTTAATCCAACACAAGCCCGACTCATAATAATTCCTACTTTATTTTATTATTTCACCACTAACCCAAGTAAACTTTTCCATCAATATTAAATAATATAATTAATATTATTTTAGAAATTTTGAGATGTTACATGATTACATATAACATCACTGAACAACATAAACGGAGATGAAAATATATATTTTCTAAACAAACAAATACGAAAAAGAAAAATTAAATGCTCGATCATATTACTTTTTTTCTTTCTTTATTTTTTTTTACCAAATTTGCATTTTCCACATTTTTGTTTCTTGTGAAGTTGTGAGACTTGAACCCCAATGACTAACATCAACAATTTCATCACACCACAAGAGATTCGGCTCATATTACTCTGATTAGGGTTAAAAGTTAATACAAACGAATAATTCCAATTTGTATTTGTTTTTGGTTGATTTACACAACTATTTGATGAGTACGGACTAAGATCATGTTGGAAGAACAAGAAGTCAATTCCCAATATGTGAGTGGATTATTTTTTTGATATTAGTTAGGTCATATTTTTTTAAAAAGTATAAATGGGTCGCATGTTCCTCGATCTCTTTTATGTGTTCATGATGCCGAAATAGTATATGATACTTTAATAGCCAACTTTTATGTCTAGGTTCACGAATTGCTTAATATTGCAACTTTGTACCATGTATATTATTTTGATATATAGCCTTTTAACAAAATTTGGAAATGCTAATACAAAGTGAAAGAAAATATTAGTAAGTTCTTCTTGCCCGATGTCATGGGAAATTGATGTGGTGGGAACTTTCAACACGTATCTATAATCTAACTTATTAAGAACGTCTAAAAGTCATTTACGATACCAAAAAATACTTTATTTTGAATAGAACTTCATTTTCAGTAATGTTGAGAAAAACAATTATACAGTGTTAGAGTTAATTTATGCGATACGACGGGAATATTGGTACCTACATTCTGATCTATCACGTCCGAAAAAAATTTACGATACCAAAAAATATTTTTATTTGAATATAACTTCGCTTTCAATAAAATATATACCGTAATATTGAGAAAAAAAGGTAAACATAACTTTTTATTTAGAATTTAAATATTTTATGTTAAAAGAAGTTGATTTTATTTAACTTTAAATGTACCATTTCAATCGCTTTTCTTTAATTATGTTGTGATATAAATTTTATTTAAACTAAGCTGTATTAATATAATAACTTTTGTCTACAAAAGGTATCGTTAAGAATATTCTTAGCCCGTCCCTCATCTTTATCTCTATAATTACATTAAAAAAACATTATTTCGAATGTATAATAATATAACTAAAGCATTTAATATTTGATTAATTATGCTCTGTTTATGTTCAAATACATGTATTAAATAGAAGATAAAAAAGAAAAAACCAATCGTAACAACATATTCAAAGTTATATAAAACTTTAAAAGGTATATTCAAAGTTTTTAGTAAAATCTGGTAAGCATACAGTAGCCTTGACAAAGAGGGTTTTGTTTAATGCAACAGGCCCAAACACTCAATTTGCAACGGACTGGAACAACTGGGTACCCAAGAAAGTAAACGTGTTTGTTTGGAGAGCGAAGAGAGATAGAATCTCGACCCGGGTTGTATTACTTTACATGAATGTACAGGTGGGTTCAAGTGACTATGTATTAGTCTCAGGAAACACCAGACCATCTCCTCATGTCTTGCCAAGTTACCAATCGGGAATTGGAGCTTCATTAATTAGTGTGAAACACTACCTATTTTTGTGTTCTCGGTTAGGGATTTCCTATTGTTACACAAAACGGTTCCGTTAGAAAATAATAAAAAGAACGCTCTCTATGGCGTCATTATGACGGCTTGTTGGTGTGTTTGCAAGACAAGAAATAAAACTACTTATGAGTGCAATGTTATCACAATTACAGGATTGTGGACGAAATAAAGTAATGTTTTCTTTGGATAAAAAATACTTCGTTTAAATCAATATGTTAGAAAGACTGATGTAAATTCTCTTTTAAAATTATTATTGTATTTGTAGCTTCTTGCTAGTCGTCGTTTAATAAAGTTGCGGTAAAAAAATATACTAAAGGTAACACTTAAATAAATTCAAATAGAAAATAATTACAAATAACAAAGTCATTTATGAACAGTGAACTCATGAGTCATGTACTCATCACTTCATGGTGCAAAGTGCATACATCTTTTTTCTTTTTGTACAGCCAACAACAAAATATATTAAAGAAATCAGCAAGAAACTGAGCAAAAACACCCACCAAAGTACAAGTCAAACAAAAGCAACTTCAAGAAACTAACACAAACAAAACAAACATGATCAAATCAGCACACCAACAAGAACTAAAACATCAAAAATTAACTACTCAACAGTTCTTTACACCATCTCTCCCATCTAATAGATTTCCGCTTCGATCACTTCATTCTCATCCACCATTTTCTCACCCGGTTTTATCAATCTCTTAAAACATCATCGTCTCCTTCACACGAAACAAATGACTTTTAAAGGGACCCACACGAAGTTTTCTAACGGGGCTTCCTAGAAGACCTTCTTATAGGGCTGATCATTTTGTATGAAATGAACCGACCCGAGAACCAAAAATCCAGTAAAACTGAAACCGAGGACCTGACTTCTGATGCCCCATTCGGTTTATGTCAGTCCCGGTTCCAGTAAGTCGGTTTCGGGTTTACACCAAGACCGTTTTAAAAGGATGGAAAATTGGGAAGGGAACTGAGGTAACTAATCCGAAGAAATTCCGGCCAAAATAAGCGGGCAGCACGAAAGAGACATTTGACCCTCTTGAATTAATTGTTGCAGTTGAGACGTTAAGATGAAAAATAAAACCATATAAGTTATAACAAGAAGGACCAAAAATAAATCCTAGAGCAATATTTTGAATTCTAAACTTGATGCAGATATTGTCGTTAAAATACCGTGTATAAATAATAATAAAATTCATTAAAAAATTGTCACTTGACACATTATTTTACTTGAAAAATTCATCTGAAACAAATCGTTGGTCATAAATTATGAATCCCATCATGACATAAAATGGTTAGGATTCATTTGCTATTGCTATTATTATTAATTAATTATTATATGTATAGTCCTTATAGCTGGTTGATTTCTCGTTTGCTTTTATCAAGATCCATTTTTTGTGGTATTTCGTCATCTGATATAACTTTAATAGTGATCAATTCTTGGTCATTTCCACCATCAACAGGTTTTATAGCCACACCGCGACGACGCGAGTGTGGCTTTCCAGCTTCATCTGATGTCATGTCTTTTGGTTCTTTGAAATGGGCTTGTTTAGAAAGTTCTTCAATAGCCTCGGATATCTTCTCAACACACTTTATGATGTCGATTAGTATTGATGTGACTGCGATGACTGGTATGGTTTCTAGGATGTTGTCTCGTTCGACTGCCATGGACTTTTTTAATGTGACATTGAGGTCATCTATTGCCTTTTTGCAATTTTCTATATGAACTGCTGAAGTAGAAGGTTGCGTCATTAGGTTCATCGAATTTCCTAATTCTTTTAACGTTTTTCCTACCTCGGAGCTCATTTTCATGCAGGGTTCTTGAACTGTTATTTGAAACTCGGATGTTACCTATTGAACAATATTAAGTTATATTAGATCAAGTTATATATATAGTATTACATATATATCTTAAAAATAATATTTGATCATACTTCATTTTTTGCATCGAGATATCCACTAAGAGCTTCAATATGGTATGCGCATTGACGTGTATAAACTCCAATCTTCAAGTATTGTTTCCATGGGTGATTAAACCTAAATTTTCCATGTCCTATTTCCCACCATGCGAAATTTGCCTATTTTCAAATATAGTTCATTAAAAGTTGATCAATAACTAATGGACTTATGTACATTAAATGAACAAAAGTTTTAGCTTGTCCGTACATACATGCATACATATGAGATACACATGATTTAAAAAACAAAATATAGATTATATAAAGTATGCTAACCAGTGACTCTTCGGTGACTTTAGAATTTAGAACACTTTTATATGCAGAAAGAAATGATTTGTCACCTTTAGAAACTCTATAGTATTCTTCCCCAAATCCTGTAAGACATTTGTTAATTTCTATTGATGGAGGAAAAATTGTAATAAACTAAAGAAATTATGGAAATATGTTACAAAAATGTATGTATATTTAAACAAACCTTCTAAGAAGCTTGCAAGCTTTCCCAAGTTAGTAACAATGTGTTTATGAAGATCTTCACCGGCCCACACAGGAAAAACACACATAGAGATGACTACACAAGTAGCACCACCGAAAATGATTGTCAAAAATCGTTGGTGAGCCAGTTTTATAATTTTATCAACTCGATAACCCGAAACAGATACTAAACTAAAAGTGAGTATGAATATCAGGACCCCATAATCGTACTTCTTTTTTATGTTGGGGATGAATCTTGAAAAAGTGGCAGCAGCAACTAGGAAAAAAATTCAATAACAATTTCAGAATTTAATCAACATTAACCATAAAGTATATCATGTATCGTTTGTATAAATATAAGAGATCAAGTTAAAGATTTTACCTAATAAGAAAACAAGTAAACCAAGAACGATGGGTTTAATGGTTGGCCCGAATAGGCTCCCAAATGATTCGGCGCCGACTCCTAATGCACCAGCTAGTAAGGTTGCAAAGCCCCTATTCATGCCTTTACTCAAAGTCGCACCTAATGAAACACATGTGAAATAAAAACAGTTAGGAATTAGGATTATTGCAATTACATCGACGACGACGACTAATTTGTGACACTTAAAAATCAAACAGAACATTTATTTCAAAGATCATGAATGTGCATTAAAATGTAAATATAAGTTTTTAGGATAATCGTCAAACGGATTTAATCAGATCACTCTCTCATGCAAGTTAATTTTGTCTTATTTGACATTTAATGATTTCTATCTTTTTGTAACGGCTATTTGAATCACTGCTCCATCTAATCATCTCCAATAATTCTTATATGATATCAATAAGTTTCAAATTAAATGTAAGTAATTTTATTTTATTATACCGAACAAAAGCAAGTCAAAACATGTACATGCTCACTGACTTCATGTATTGAACTATATGCATTTGTATTTGGTAATGTACACGAGTTCTTATTGCGGTATAATTAAGTTGCTTACCCACAGTGTACTCGAAAACAACAACCACGGTCAAGATCGCCCACATGCCGGCATCACCCATGCCATCATAGAATGGTTGTAGATAGTAAATCATGGAAACCAATGTGATGGCTAATGCCACTTTCAAAGAGTGTATAATCCTTCTCGGATCATCAACCGCGATGTTCTTGATATTGGAGGCAAAATCAACTATGTCATGCTTGATCTTTGAAGGTGAGGTTGCGGTTTTAAGGCAAGTGAAAAGGGTGGTTAGTGATGGTGAAGAATCATTCTCCATGGCCATATAGGAGGCTATGTAGCAGCTGATCTAAGATGAGATGAGAGATAGCTTATCAAGTAAAATGAGGTTGGCCTGATATATATATACGTAGGCTGAGTTCTCAAATTCAAAAGGGTGTTTTGTATAACAAAACAAATATTAATGAGTTTGAATATACAAACATCCTTTTTAAAAAGAGTGTGAAGAAATGAGTATAAGTCTTTGAGATAGTGGTACATGATGACCTACCAACTAGGTTTAAATCCTTAAAAAAAAAGAAAAGAAAAGTGTGTTATATGTGTTCCAAAAGAAATTAAGAGTGGTATAAAATGATTATTATGAAAGATAATAAATCATAGACTAAACACTGAACAAAATAACAAGGTTTTTGTTTTAAAGGCTAGATATATTAACAAAGAAAAAAAAGTTAGCTTGTAAGCTATATGTAATAAGCCTGAGCATACAAGAGACAAGAAATTACATTAGTCCCTACAACTAAAAACCAACACCCTAACCAAGGATCATCTTGAGAGTGGACAATGTGGGCGTCCCGTCGGGACACGTGCTTTTCAGTGGCACAAAAATTTTGATATAATATATATTTTTATAATACGTGAACACTTTATAGTCTATTTAATATGTCATAAATTCATTCTAATATCATTATTTTGTTATTTGTTATGCTTATTACTATAACTTTAACCGTCGGTCAAAAAAAATAGTTTACATATATAGTTCGTTAAGGATTAAAGGGCATAATTTTCGGGTTCGGTCGGGGTACGTGAATTCTCAGGGACAACCCTAACCCTAGCTACAAAGCAAAATTAACGAAATTGAATATACACAAATCTTTCAGTCCCAACACTTGCTGCTTCTATTAATAATATAGTGTTTTATAATGCAACTAAGAAATGAAAATGTTAATTAGTGTATTTGTTTAATTAAATCTTTGAGTTATTCTAGCTTGTGTTTTATGAGTGCTAATTAACAACCGTAAATATTTTATTAGTAAATGTTAAATGAAAAATAATATTCTCTAAACCTTTTATCCAACCAATTGTGTTTTTAAGACTAAAAAAATTTATGAATTAATTAAATAAAACTAAAATTTAAGTAATTATAAAAAGGTTAATGGATATAAATAAAAACTTTATCATGAAAATATTTTAAATACGTGAAATGCTTTCAAATACGTACGACACAAATTACAATTTTTTCTTTGATTTATAAATTTACCATTAAATTTATTAAATTCGTATGATAAAAAAGACTGTTCTCATTTCTTTTTGCTTGTGGTGAGTGGAAGTCCAGATTTTACCTTTTGAATATTTTTTATACTAAAAAAATAAAGTGCTCTCGCATAAGTGCATAACCCTTGCAAAAGTGTTTTATTTTAATTTAGTTGTGACAAATAAAAATAAAAACTATCTATGTTTTATATTAAAATTTCTGATTAATTTTAAATAGTTATTATTTTGAAAAGAAATTGTAAATAAACAAATAATATTTATAAATAAAATATTATTTTGATAAACTGTTAATTTATAAATGAGTTTAATAATTGCATTTATTTTTAAAAGACTAGTTCTACAAATAATATTTGAAATGAGTTATGTTAGGTTCCAGAAGAAGATTAATCTGTTTTTATCAGTTTGGAATTCACAATTAAACAAAACATAGAATTTAAGTGAACGATGTGCATAACATGTATATATAGTGAAAGTAGTGCTTATGCCAGTAACGAACTCAGGAAAAACTTCACAGGAGTTGGAAGAGGGTCGGTGCCAAACTTTTATAAAGATAAAGGTTCATCAGAATTTTAACATATATTTATCTTTAAAAAATAATTTTTCACAGGGTCGGCCAACACATACATCTTTGGTATAGGTCCGCCACTGGTTGATGTATCGTGTATGCCCGTACAAGATAAAACACGAACACGAAACATGTATACATGCACATGACATGAAAACTTATTGTGCACTTTTTCTTAAACACGAATACAAACTTGTTAACTAATACTATGTATACACGATAAGACATGATAAAAGTACTTATATCTCCTAGCAAACAAACAATTAATTAAAGCGAACCAAATGCATATAACTATACTCGAATCAAAAGAAGGTTTGATTTGGATTAAGTAGTTAAGGTACAATACATATTATATTATTATATTTTTAGTTATAAAAAAATCTAACCAGGTACTAACAGGTACTTAATATGTAAAACGGGTATTTACTTGTTTAGACAAGAAAATTAATAGATCAATTTGTGTCTACATGTTTCGTACACGAAACTTGTTAAGACCATACATGATACCTGTTAAGGTCAAGTATCCTTATGTCATGTATTCATGTATGTGTCCAAATTGCTAGCCCTAAGCGAAAGCAAGAAAACAAGTACACAGTTACGTACTTCTCAAATAAGAAAATTGATCAAGGTTTGAATGTGTGCTACTAACAATTAGTTACAACTGTGCCCTTATAAACGAGAGTTTTAAACTTGACAATTTAAAAAATTTTAGAAATTATAAATTAGTTATGGATCGAATATCGAAATTTAGACATTCAATAAAAATAAATACGTAAATAAGTGAGAAAATATCTGAGGCTAAATTTGGAAATGTTTATGTTATCAGAGGTAAATAATAATTGAAATAAGAAAGAAACGATATTTGAGAAGAATCGGCATAACAAAGAAACGATATTTGATGAAATTTTAAATTTCAAAAAAACAAAAAAACATAAAACATTACAAATAAATGAAATGACTTGGTATTTGAGAAGAATCGGCATAACAAAGAAACGATATTTGATGAAATTTTAAATTTCTCGTTCTTATGGTATAGTAGCAGAAATCGTAAATGTAATATTTCTAGGATCGAGTGGCTTAAGAACCCTCTATTGTATTTGTAATGTTTTATGTTTTTTTGTTCTAGCTACTTGCTAGGACTGTTTTTATTTATTTTTATAAAATACCGCCTTTTCAAAAAAAAAATAATTGAAATAAGAACAATCATGAAGAACACACTCAATCTTATTGAAAACGCAATACAAGACATCAGTAGCCAAATGCTCAGGGCTTATTCACAATTACAAAGAACTATGAATAACAAAAAATTATCGATAGAAACGATCGAACTGAACCAACTAACTAAAACCCTAACCTTAGTATATAGCAACCATACTCACAATCAATTAACAACCCAGTTTCTGATTTTACACCTTTAGTCCCTTAAGTTTCTTTTGTAGTACAAACTTGAAACTACACTTCAATAAATCATCACTTAGATGTTTCCTCGTAGTCCCTTTTAACCTCTATACTTTGTAACAACTGTTTGACTTGTATTGACCGAGCAATAACATCAACATTTTAAAATTTGTAAGAATTGGGAAAAACGTCTTCACCTTAATTGATGAAATTTGGGTCTTGTTGTTGGATAACATGAACAAGAGAACATAAACAAATAGCAGTAATTTTCAGATAAGAAAATTAATCAAATTCTAAATGCGAAAGATGATTACAAAGTTACACTACTAACGTCGAGTTTTAAATTTCTTAATTTTGAAAAAAAAGCTTGAAATTACAAATTAATTATTTAACATTGCGAGGCGAAAGAAAGAAAACACGAGCACCTAGAAGTAATTATCAAATAAGAAAATTGATGAATGCTAAGGCCCTCCGTTGTGGAGATGTCAAAAGCCCAGTCGCCGGCCAAAGCCCACAACACCACCATTATCACTTTGGCGCCAAACCCATTTTATCTTTCAATTCCCTCCCATTAAAGCCGTTCTTTCTATGAGTGAGGTCCACTTCAAACTCACGAATCATATGCAAAAACACATACACATTTATTTAATTAATTTAAACCGCAATGTATTAGTTAAAGATAAGCTATTTAAAACTTCACCGTCTATATAACAAGTACGTGACGTTTTAACTAAAATCTTCTAGTTATACAAGAACACGTTATATTAATATGATTGACAAGACTCGAGAGAAATTCATCATTGTCAATGTATTTACACATGGAGGCTTATTAAAAATAATTATCATATAACGGCCAACAGGAATTGCCTAGGTACTCTGTACGGGGTAACCCAATGACAAAAAGCAGACTTCGTAACTTCACTTTTATTCTCAAATTCAATGTGAATTAGTAAAAGACCTAATATCTAGGACGCACACTCAACGAACACAGAAACCAATAATGCTAGAAAACTAAGTAGTCAGACGTCTATTAACTTAAACGAGTTCGGACACCCAGAACTACCCTATCAAATAGATTACCTTTCTGCTCAAAGAAGGGAACGTGGTGAACTGATTCATCCACCACGAGAAAAACCACAACTGGAAAACCCTATAGCTTAACTTGAACAAAATGCTCCAGACAAGCTTGAACCAAAAACCTCACATAAGGAAAATCATGAAGGTACCGCTGAGCCAATTAGCCTTTGGTTGCATGTTAATTAACTATTAAACTTATACAATAAACCTTTAAAAATGATTTTAAAGACACCTACAATATATGAATTAATATAATTTATATATGTTTTTGGTTCAACTCACAGTTTATACCTAAGTCAGGATAAAAAATATGTATTTTTGTTTGAGATGGATGAAGTCCTTGCTATAGCAATTTAATTTATTATTATTATTATTATTATTATTATTATTATTATTATTATTATTATCAAGTTTGTCTTAGAGATGGAGAAAAAAAATGATTAGGGTTTAATCATCATCACTATCATTACAAGAAAATTATTCATATGTTAACGTTACCGTATTAGTTTAGTTAAACCGCTATTTCAGATTCCAACTTACTTTTAGAATAACTTACACGCTCTTTGACTTTGCTCCTAAATGACAAAAAATTTTTATTATCAATGAAATTTGAAACTTCGCAATTGTAATAAGATCAAATTTACTTATTCAACACCTAGGTACCCTAGATCAATATCCATTTAATCAAAAAATTTAAATGATCTATCATGTTTAGTCAGGTTAACTTTTACTATTTTCGCCCATTTCTACAAAAACGTTTCGTTAAACAAAGAAATGGATGAAACCAATAAATTATGTGATTACCATCACATAAATCCTTTAGAGAAGGGTTAACATTAAATAATACTTGTTAAATAAAAGCAAATACTTATAAGTGGATGAGGTCATAATGTCATATGAGTATATGACGGTGCAAAGGCATCCGTGCTTCCGTATACCTTTCATATGACGACAAATTTCCACCGTCTAAAAAAGGTTTTCGAAACTAGTTTGCTTAAACTAGGGGTGTTCACGCCTTTACGGTTCGGTTTTAAACCGTGAAACCGTCCAAACCGGTCATCGGTTTGATTCTACGGTCGGTTTTTTCACTTAAATTTTGGTTGGTTGGTTTCAATAATTTCAAACCATAGCTAACGGTTTGGTTTACGGTTTAAGTCGAAAACCAACCGTATAAAACCGAACCGGATTGTGAGAATTAATTACAATAAAATTTTTAATAACTCTTATATATATGTAAATAAATGATTTAACTCTACTTAGATTGAAGGTGGCCAAGCTCTTTTTCACATTCTCTAAGGCAGCCCTCTTTCCAGTTAAAACATTAAAAACTAAATACAAAGCTTGTTTATAAAATAAAAAACAATTTGGACAGTTTGTGCTTCACTTTGTTTCTTAACAACGTTGTCACTTCTTTTTTTATTTTTCATATTTGACAAGTTGTTAAATCCTCTAAGCAATGAACAACTTTACTTATATATGTTTCTATAAAGGTGTATACAGGTTTAACGAGCTTAAATTGTGAAACTAAACCGGACCAAACCATTACTAATGGTTCGGTTTGGTTCGGTTTATGAGTTCTATGGTTTGGTTTTGGTTTACAAAAATAAAAAACCGTTAGTAACGGTTTGGTTCACGGTTTAACCTAAAAACCGCGAAAACCGGACCATGAACACCCCTAGCTTAAATCATGCGTACTCTGTTCTAGTTGCTGCGTTTTGGGTTGAAAAAAGGGGGGGACCCCCTAGCTTTGGGTTGGCATTTTGGATTGGGCGTTTTCTACAAAACGCTTAACATGACACACACTTTCAAACATTTGACCTTTTTAACAGTCATATTACCGTTTTTTTAAGACAAAACAATTTTTTTTATATATAATCTTTTTTTCATCCCCGATCAAAACTCACCAAATTTATAAACCTTTTTATGTTAAACTCTATATTTCATCACACCAAATTCCCTATAGAACCTACTCTATGGATTCTTCCACTTATATATATAATCAATTTTTTGGGCGAAGACGACGACGCGGAGGAAGAGGCGATTACGAGTTCGATTGCGCTCGCTAAAACTTATATGAATTCTATTAGCTCTCCTCCACCCCCTGTTTCAAAAAAAACATATATCGAACGAGACCGTATTTGCGCCAACGATCGGTTGATGGCATATTACTTCAACAACTCGCTGAGATACAAGAACCCGAAGACTTATAGGCGTCGCTTTCGGATGCCTAAAAATTTATTTATGCGCATCACCAAAGATTTGGAGCGTGAGATTGATTACTTTAAGCACAAATCGAACGGTCGAGTGACGCTAGGATTCACACCTATTCAGAAGGTTACATCAGCCATACGCATGCTCGCCTAAGGAAACACGTCGGAAATCAACGACTATTATTTAAAGATTGCCGGTAAAACAACTCTGAACACCTTGGAGTATTTTTGTTACGGTACATTTCATTTTTTTTAAATAATTATATTAGCTGTTTACTTTAATTAATTATTTTATAAATTGTATAAAATAAAGGAATATTAAAACTATATGGACCATATTATCTAAGAGAGCCCAACTAGAACGATCTATAACGTCTTTACGAGGCACATGCAATGGTGCATGGTTTACCTGGCATAATCGGGAGTGTAGATTGTATGTATTGGGAATGAGCTAATTGTTCAACTAACTGACGAGGTCAATACAAACGAGGTGACCAAAAGGGACCAACGGCCAGCCTTCAAGTGATTGCTTCATACGACCTTTGGATTTGATCGACGTTCTTTGGTGTTCCCGGTTCCAACAATGACATAGTCGTCTTAGAACAGTCGCCTGTGTTGGAGAATATCATCTTTGGGACCGTTCCCATCGCTTCGTTTTGGGCTAATGATAACTTCTAAGATCATGGGTACTATTGGGGCGATGAAATATATCCGGAGTATGCGATTATCGTGAATACATTTAGAGACCCGTTGGATGAAAAAGACAATATTTTAAGAAAGTACAAGAGTCTGCGAGAAAGGATATCGAGAGGTGTTTTGGGGTTCTATAACAACGCTGTCATTTTGTTAAAAAAATCCTTGTCGTCTATGGTCGTTAGAACGAATGAAAATTGTTATCATAATGCATAGCATGATCATCGAAGACGAGGGAAGAGCAATATGTTCAACTTTCATACCGGACTTGGATACACCACGAACTCCAGCAAATATGGAGCAATGACTTGAAAACGTGTATGTCGTGCGGTCAAGAGAAATACATAACACACTTAAGGGGGATTTGGTTCAACATCTTTAGATGAATCGGCGTTTGACAGGTGAAAATGAAAACCAAAACAAGGGTAACGATGGATACGACGACGAGATAGATAATGAAGACGACGACAACGAGGGTGACGATGGAGACGAGTATTGGCGCCAAAGGTAGGGCATTTTGACTACACCATCTTTTTGCAAGATTTGAAAAAAATTACTGGGCGCCACATGACGCAAAATGCCCAAGGGTGAGGGGGCATTTTAACTACTCATGGAGTCACGGTCTTAACAAAACTAACATATTTCTGTAGATTTGTTATAAAATTTGGTTTATACGAGCTTAACTGGAAACTGTAACAGCGTTAATAGGTAAGAACCATCATTGTTATAAATTTATATATCTGGACTATCTTAGTAATAAAAAGAAAGAAAATTATAATTTAAGTCCAATTAGTCCTTGAAAGTCAAAACCTGCAATATGAGTCATGGTACTTTTCAGGAGGGCTCTTTTGAATCCCCGTAAATCACCATTAAAATGAATGGTATTTTAGACTTTTGTTAATTATATATTGGGTAATACGTGTTAGTCCTTGCCCCGATTTTTGAAATGTAATTTGAATTCCCCTTGTATACACATTTTTTTCATCTTCTTCACATTTCCCCCCTTCTCTATTCTTCTTCAGCTCTTCTTTCTCCTCATTTACCTTTCTTCCTCTAAGCAATTTCCTATTCCTTAAATACCAAACCCCGTACCAGAACCTTGTCAGCGTCACATTAGCGTCACGTCAGCGTCACCGTCACACCTTTCTTCCTCTAATCAATCTCCTATTTCTTAAATTTATAATCATGTCACACTTTCTAAAATAGGTATAGTTATAATAATTGTAGGAAACTAAATAATTATTTTACCGAAAAATAGGACCAGAATCGTCAGCATGTGAAGAAATACACCATTATTGGTAAGCTTTAGAAATACATATTGGATTTTTTCACGAATTCACATACATCAAACTCCAATTTTAAGCGATTAAATCTATAAAATTTAAAAATAGTAATTTTGTTTTAAATAAATGTATCAAGTTTAATACATTCTTTTTCGTTAACCTATATACATCAAAGAAGTAAAATTTTAATACACTTGCTTTTTTATATAAAATGAATTAACTATTATCTATAAATAAAGTGTAATGCACAAATTAAAAACCATTATTACTAATTAATTTAATAATATTTTTTTTATGCTGCATATCAAGTTTAATACATTCCTTTTTCGCTAACCTATAATAAAATACGTATATTTCAACATCCTTGTTTTTTAGAGAAAAAATGAATTAAATATCTATAAATAGAGTGTAATGCTCAAATTAAAAACCATTATTTTACATTTCGTTAATATAATAATTAAGTGGGAAGGTACGTGTGTCGTACCTTTCATTATATACCTCTCATGGTGCGTTTGTGCTTTATGATATTTATAAGGCTGAGGGGTGTGGGGGGCTTTAATGGGGACTCCAACTAATAATATTATGACGTGTGGCAGAGAGAGAAACTGGATAAGGGGGGTGTTGGAGCCCCCGTTGGAGTCTCTGGCCCTGGTGTGGAGGGGCTCCAGCGAATTTTTATTTTTATTTTTTTATAAATATATTCAAACAACGTATTATTAAAAAAACTCATAAATTATTAAAAAAAACACACATTAATAAAAAAACACATTAATATCTAAAAATAAAATAAAAATTAAAGTACTAAAAAAAACATTCTTCTTATTCTTCGGCTTGGTCTTCTTCGATCAACCTCTTTCGGATACGTTCCTTTTGCTTTTCCATTAGCATTTGATCGACCGGATTTAGGTTACTGAAGTCTCTAGTAAGAAAGTCCAAATCTCTCATTCGACTTTTTTCCTTTTTGTCATAAGAGACCACCTCCATGGTTTTGTTGAATTTATTGAGGGATTCAACAAGATTGGCGATGTTTACGGCTTCCCCCTCAGCCGGTTTTTTCCCCTTGGCGTCCCTTCCCAATGGCCACCTCCTCGGCGGTGAAGACGTTTCCTCCTCCGCAATGTTTAGGTCGAATCCAACGCGGCAATCCGACCCGGTTGAAGTGCTATACGCTCCATACGAACTACTTTTAGTCCGTTTCGGCCTTACTTCCGCATCAAAGTCTGGCGCCACCAGCTCAACCCACTTGGAACACCTTTTCAACCTCTCCCACAACTTTAAATCGTCCCACGTCTTCACCATCCCATACCTCCGCAAACACTCCTGCTTCCACTCTTCGACCGTGAAATTGTAAACCGCCAAATCATCACTGCCACTTGGTCTCATACGACCGCTGTTCCTGTTGAAAAGATTAGTAAACAAGCCGACAAATTTTCTGATTTCGGACCACCGACCCGAAATCATATCCGCGTTCCGCTCTGTACTCCCAACGAGCATGTAGAACGTCTCCCTAACCTTTGTCCAAAAAATCTTGCTCTTTTGGTAGTCGGCTGCAAAATGACTAAATAAATTAGATTTCCATTTAACTTTTTTATTTAACTTTTTTATTAAAAATCATTTTTAAAAACGTTAAAACAATTACCGCAACGCCGATCCTCAGAAATGACTATCCAAGCCCGACACAAGGCTTCCTTCTCATCCGATGACCACGGAGTGGCTTTCCGTTTCGTCCTCGGAGTCGAAGCCGGTCCCGACCCGTCCGTTGCAACTTGTTTTTTCCGGTGGACGCGTCTTTTTGGTCCCGTAGCTTCACCGTGTGATTCTTGTGTCTCCGGAACAACAAAGTTAGGAGACGGTTGTGTGTTGGATGGTTGAAAGCCGGATGATTCTTGCGGCCCCGAATAAAACATCGGTTGGTGCGGTGACGACCATAAATCATCGTCAAGATAATCTGAATCAAGGTTTGGGAACCAATTTCCAACCATTTTTTTTTAAAAAAAGTTGAGAAGATGAATTGATTTTGGGTGAAGGTTTGAAGTTTTGGTATAAAAATGGGTGAAATGGGGTATAATTATATAGGAAAAATATTTTTTTTTTGGTTTGTTCGGCTCCCAACGGTCAAAAAACCATCAAAAGTTGTGCAGCCCTCTCTCTTCTCCCGCTAACCGGCTCACGCCTGCATTGTTTTTCGCGTTAGCGCCCCGTTAGTGCCCTCGCTAGCGCCCTGGTGGTGTGGTGTTAGCGCCTGGGGGCGCGAGCGGAGGGGCTCTAACGCCCCCGTTGAAGCCCCACACCCCTCAGTCTAACTTTTATTAGAGCATTTACTGTGATGAAGTTCTTTTGTGGGTGTTGTATGATTTGTGACGTTACATTAACATATGAGTTTTTATTAATTAAAATGGGTATAGTAGATGAAACACATTCCAATCATTATCATATTATTGTTATTTTTATTTTTTAATAAAATAAACAAAAAAAGAATTCCATTAGGTAATATAAAGAAATAAAATTATATCAAATAGAATAAAAAGAAATAAAACTTAAAAATTGTAAAACATAAAGCTTTTGATAAAGTTTTAAATAAAAGTTATAGATTGATCAAGGGCCAAAAATGTAACATGATACAAATAAAAAAAAAGTGAGTTAATAATGTTTCTCCATAAGAACATCTACAACAAGATGTAATTTCTAAAGTTTGGATGATCAGACATGATGCAAACTTGATGCTTAAGGACTTTATCTATTGTGGAGCAAAGTTTGTGAGTTAAAGTTTGCAAAAGCAAACTTAATTCAAACGTTTAGAGTGGGTCTCTAGGTAAATTTCTCTTACATACTCATATACATATTATATATACATACATAATTTTAATATTTTTAATAAGGTTTGTAGATGTTTGTTGTTGTGAAAGAAAGTTGAGGTTTTTATGAAAAGTTGGAAATCTGATGTGAAGCTTATGTGGCGGTTTGTAAAGGTTTGTTGTTGTGAATGCTCTAACAGTCGACTCCTTCCTTCAGCCTCTTCTTCATAAAAAAACTTCCTTGGTAATGTTTAATCTCATCTTTGCAGCTCCAGTTCACCTCTTCTCTTCTCAATCTTTAATTAAAATGTTTTATTACTTTATTATTATCTTTTATAAAAAATAAAAACAATTAAATAAGCCAACCAATCACCTTTCATCTCCCCCCCTCAAAGCGCTATGGAGCGTCTTGAGGGTGGGAAGCACCCCACTACGTTGGGTCTTATGATCATCTTTCCCAGACCATTCGTAGTGAGGCGTTTCCCATCTAAAAACGTTCCCATAACTCTATGAATATCGCCTACCTTCAAATTTTAAGCTAAGTTTTGGCTTGGAGAGTTTTCTACAAAACGCCTCGCTCAATCTCTTCTAGCCAATCAATTTTTTTTCCCACATTTATTTCTTTTTATTAATATTAAAAAAATAGAAAAGAATTAAAAAATAATGATTGTGTAATGACTACATGGGAGTTTTGAGACTTTTTATCACTGTACAATTTTTTGTAAAACTATCAATTACTAACTAAATCATCATGTGTCACACAATGCTTATATATGAAGGGTTTTAATACACATGGTCACATTCCCTTAATCCCTTTTCTAGTAACTTTCAATATCACAAAAAGAATTACAATATGTAACAATTAAAAAGAGTAAATTGAATATTACACTCTATAGGATGAAATCTTTAACATCTAATTCAATACCCAAACTATCTTACTATCTCACCAAAATGATAGTGATAAATGATAATTATAAACTTAATATATAGAAGTTAGATAGGCAGCCGATTTTTAATAAAAAGGGACAAATTTATAATCTGATGATAGAATTACCTAAATCTCGTTTTTTTTCCAATGTTTCATATGACATTTTCATTGGAGAAATAATAAGAATATGGTTTTTCACTAATTTTTGAAACAAATAATGATGTGTAATTAGAGTTAATTGCATAGTTGGTCCATATGGTTTGTAGATATTACACGTTTGATCCCCAAACTTAAATAATTACAAACTTGATCCTGATAGTTTTAAACTTTTGTTTATCAAGGTGGTCCAGATGTATGAATTTTACAATTATGGTGGTTTTTACCCGTTAACGCCATTAAGTTTTTCAATTAAGTTCATGTAAAATGAACCTACCCTCAACAATAATAAAAACCGTTATTAAACAACTTTCAAATGAATTCTCAAACTAGTTTTATTTGAGATTGTTGTGACTATCTTAGAAATATTATTCGAGAACTAACACATCTTTAATTAACTTAAGGCTTCGCCGATAGATTTAATCATGGTTTAGATTCTCGAATTTCGGCAAGACTCCTATGATCCCTTTTTACATAACATTTTGGGACTAAACCATTCTCTTTAAACCTTTTTTATGGCATGCTATTATTTTCAACTAGGTAGTACTTGCTTATTATTTTCAACTCCATGGGGGTGTCTCCATGCACAACACCAAAACACCACAGATACATGGTAATCGCTGCGGTGTATAAATTGCTTATTATTTTCAACACATGGCAAAAATGAGTATGAGTTACTTAACACTCACATACATGAAGGTGTCATGTGTTGGATGTAGGGTTGACTGTGGAGTTGTTTTGACGCTCACATTTATCCACGTTTGGTTTATTTGGTATGTCTTAAACTCATTAGCTCACAAACTTCTTAATTGACTTGTATTGTGACCGCGTGTTTTAGGTCTTTCTTTTTAAACATGGTTATTCACTAAGCATTAGAGCATTCTCATCTAATTCTCTATCTCTAAATTCAAAATTACACTAAAAATCATTACATTTTCTCTCTACTTTTCAATTAAATAATACATTTTTATATCTTTATTATTACCAATTCGTTTTCCTTCACTCACAACCACTTTCAAAATATACTAAAAAAATTATAGGACATAACCATTAACTTTTCAAATATACAGAAAAACCATTATATTATCTCTCATTCACTCACAACACCTTAAATCACGTCATACATTAAAAAACTCTACTTACATATTTTAATGGATTAAACGTGAATATTCTTGGTTGGATGCTCATAGTCATGACTCAAGACTAGAGGTGTAGAGGTCCTAATGATTAGGAGTTCAGCACTGTTTCCCTTGACCTTTATTGGTATTGAGACCATTTATAATTAGGGAAAATTCTGTAAATGGTTTATTTAAAGAAAAAGAAAATTTAAATGGTTCATTTGAAGAGACAGAAAATTTAAATGACCAATTAATAATTAATATTCCTAAAATGAACCAGTAAATTTGGACTGGAGTGACTAGATTTAAAAAGATTTGAATCTCTTCCGCTCGGTCCAAATTTAAAGTGAATCCGTCTTTTCCGTCCAAATTTAAAGTGAATCTATATTTTCCGTCCAAATTTTAAATAATTTCGTCTTTACAGTCCAAATTTTTAGAATTTTTTTTTGTTTTTTTATCTAACACTTTTTTTTCTCTCCTTCAACCTCTCTCTTCTTTTTTTTTCTTCTTCATCATCATCATCGTCTTTTTTCTCTTCTTCATCACCGGTAATAAAAAGATAACTCATTAACGGAAAATAGTCAAGTTCCAAGATTTCTTGTCGTTTCTAAATAATTATTACTATGATTTATGTAATAATGATGAAGATGACGAAATTGACGATGAAGTCACTTCGTGTTTATCAAAATATTTCTCCTCACAAGTCGAAAACTAGAATCGCCGGAGATGATGAATAAAAGATAATGATGATGAAAAAGAAGAAAAAAAAGAAGAAGAGAGTGGTTAAGGGAGAAAGAAAAAAGTGTTATAGAAAATGACCAAAAAAATATTCTAAAAATTTACTGGAAAGACGAAATTATTTAAAATTTGGTCGGGAAAGACGGATTCACTTTAAATTTGGATGGAGTGGACGAGATTTAAATCTTTTTAAATCCCATCGCTCCAGTCCAAATTTGTTGTTTCATTTTGAGAATATTATATATTAATAAGTCATTTAAATTTTCTCTTTATTCAAATGGGTCAAAATTTTCCGTTGTCATTATTATTATTATTATTGTTATTATTATGTTTGATGTGATGTTGCAGTTGACGATTAGATTAATTACCTATTTATGACAATGGCCACTTCAAATAAAATTTACTGCTTCATGCTACATCAAGTATGACGTCAATCATCAATTTGTCACTGTTTGCTTCGGTTTACGGGGTGTGATATTAGGGGATATAGTTTTTTGAAACTCGCATTGTTTATTTAGCCAAACGTACATGTTATTTTTGGCATAACCATTCTTCAAAGACACCCATTTGTAAGAATTATTTCTTTCCCGTTCTTGTACAATAGTCGACAAGAGGATCCTTGAATATGCTTAGTTGTTCGTTTATCCCGGACTAGAAGGAATTGGGAGAAAATTGTCTTGGCAGATTATTATTATTATTATTATTATTATTATTATTATTATTATTATTATTATTATTATATATAATTACGTTTTTTACCTGGCGCGTTGTGTCGGAACAGCTGACAAAAACCCAGCACTGAAACCCGAGCGTTACGATGGTGATTTGACAAGAATTCGGTCAGTACCGGCTGCGTTTATTACGATATATACACCATTGGTAAAATCCAAGCGTTAAAACCCAAAAAAATTATTCGTCAAATTAACATATAAAACATTAACATATAAGAAAAAAAATAATATTTAAAACAATGTTTATTTGGTTGGAAAACTTGGGCAGTGGCATAACCCAAGAATTGTCGGTCCGAGCATCGAGACGGTAACTTGACACTAATTCAATCGGTTTTGATTATGTACGTTATGGTACCGGAACTAAAAAACCGAAAAAAAGTATAAAATTTGAGTTAGAAAAACGACCAACTTGGGGGGGGGGAGGTAAACTTGCGCATAGGTAAAACCCGAGCTTTGTCGGTCATGTGTTTAAAATAAGGTCGTGATTCTGCGCTAACTCGGTCGGTTTCTTTCAAGTTTGTTATGGAACCGAAACTAAAATAAAAAAATTGACATTTGGTCTATTTCTATTACGTTCATTATGGTAATTGGACCAAAATAAAACACTGACCAATGCGGCGCCACCAAATGGTCCAATAGGCCACTTTCGGCACCAAAGTTCTTATTTGTATATATAGTAAAAATAATTTGGAAGTTTGGTGCCGACAAGTGCTGATTAGGCCACTTTGCAGCACCGTACTGGTTATTATCATTTTATTTTTTGTTTTTAATTTTTGTTTTATTTTGGTTCTGGTACCATAACAAACACCACAAACCGAATTCGTGTAGACTAACAACCTTAATGACCAGGACCGACAACGTTTGGGTTTACCAACGTCCAAATTTACCGACGCCGCACATTGGTCCACCTCAATTTTTATATTTTTACCATTTTTAGCTTCGGTACCGTAACAAAAGTAACCTAAACCGACCGAATTCTTGTCGATTTACCACCTCAAGGACCAGGACCGCCAACGCTTGGATTTTACCACTGACCGGGTTTAATAACCAAATAAACATCAAATATTGTATTCTTTTTTATGTTAATTTAACAAATTTATATTTGGGTTTAACTCTTAAGTTTTCTCAACGATGTCTATACCTTAACGAGCATAATCAATAATGTCTAAATTCACGTCGACTTACCGTCGTAACACTCTAGGTATTACAGCACCCGGGTTTTAACGTTGGGGTTTTACCTGCTGTCTGGCGCAACGCGCCGGGTAAACACTAGTTATTATGTATTGTTTATAGTTGTGGATGAAAATATAGTGAGAAATGGTTAGATATTTCATCTACTGCTGTAAGGCCCTGATCACAGCGCTCTACATTGGGTGTTGGATTTACTCATAAACACAGTTTTAAATATCATAGTGAATTAAAACTTTTCGCGGAATAAATAAAAGTCAACCATTTCTTATAATCATTCAATTATTGAATTTAAACATTTCAAACTGTATTAATATAAAACGTAACCTTAAAAACATAACATTTTTCTTTCACATATACCAGCCACTTTAGTCTATTGTCAAGTGTTTCGCCTCAATCCAGCTGCCTCATTCTACTACTTACCTTCATGCATACTAAAAGTTAGCTACGCTAAGTGGGTTTTAGTTTAACAACTCACAGGTTATTCTTACACATTCGTATTCAAGGATGCTATATATTCTTACACACAACTTGTACTTTCAGCCTTACTTCTTACTTATCCATACATCTATTCTTTCAGCCTTGCAAAAATATTATAAGGGTCTGCCGCCCTACTTTTGCACCGATGTCATAGAGTTGACCACTCTAACTGATGTACTTATATTAGAAGTGTCTGCTACCTTAACTCTTGCAAAGGTATTATAAGGGTTTGCCGCCCTAACTCCTACACATATATTATATAGGTCTGCCTCCCTACCTCTAACATGCTATTCCTCATACAACTCTTGCAATCATATATGTATAAGCAAAATAAGCACATACGACAATTCTTACATTAGTTATTCACATACAACATATAAATACTTATTTTCTTACAAGTATGCACATATACCCGAAAACATTTAAAGAGAATGGGGTAAAAACTCACTTGGGTCCTGTTTCTTTCTGAATTAATCGTAAAACATTTCCTCAGCTGAGCACGACTAACAATATATCAAGTA
The DNA here is from genome assembly GCF_021521415.1 of Bidens hawaiensis. NCBI lineage: Eukaryota > Viridiplantae > Streptophyta > Magnoliopsida > Asterales > Asteraceae > Bidens > Bidens hawaiensis. Next base: position 9,849 of record NW_027505934.1, on the reverse strand, counting down.
TAATTATAAATTAAATATCCTTCTATTTAAACAATACTACCCTAGTTAGTGCAGTTGTATAACTTAGCTAATGGGTTTACTGTTTAGAATCGGGTTGCATTCACATGCCTACAAATCGCATCCCATGGTCACGAAGGAATCACATCGCATGACCAAGAACGAATCGCATCGCATGGTCATGGACGAATCACATCGTACAGCTAGGAATGAATCACATCGCATGGTTAGGAATGAATCACATCGCATGATATCAAACAAGTCTAATCTCATTTTAAACGAGTCTAACCTCATTTTCAAACGAATCTCATTTTCAAGGTTTTTATTTCTAGCTTATATCTAGAGCCAAGTTTGGAACTTTATCCATCTTTGTAACCCCATCTAAGGTTCTACCAATTTTAGACTAACACGGGTTCGTTTGAACCACCTTTTTAATCGTTTTCTAAGCCAACTAAAGCGAGATCTAGATCGTTTCGTTGATCTGAGGCCAAGGTTCATACTTTATGAACCCTTTTAGCTTGATCCACTATTCTAGGGTCTAAACAACCCTAGATCTAACGTAAAACACAACCTTTAATTGAGATCTTACCTTTTCCAACTTAGATCTTGAACCGAATGTAAGAACCAAGGTTAGATCTTGCTCCTTTGATGGATTTCTCGTACAAAATAAGATACAATGACTTCTTGATTGTTGTATCTTGCACAAGATGATAATGAAATATCTTGGATCTTGAATCTTCAAAGAGGGAGTGTTTGTGTGTGTTTTGAGTGTGTGTGGTGGCAAAGATACAAATGAGGGGTTTTGGGTTTAAGGGTGGTTTATGGAATTTATATACTCCAAGCCCATGGATCTTAAGACCCATAACCATTCCCTAATTCGTCTTTTATTTCCAAGCCACGTCTCAACTTATTATTATTTAACTTGATTGAATAATTACACATCATTAAGTAAACAAAATTCTTTTATTTATTTATTATTATTTTTATTAATATTATTATTATTGAAAGCAGTATGTTACAACCGCATAAGACTCAACGATAAGCACTTAACCATTACTTTGTTTTTTATCGTTCTCTTTTAACCCGCGCGTACTTTTTTTAACAGTAAACTTTTATAAACAACCGATGCAACTACCACATGTGGAAAGACCTGTCAGGCCTTGGTCAAATTCGTATTCCTTCACCAAGTATTCCATTGACTATAAAAAAGGCGGGGAAGACTTATTGCAATTTGCAAATAGTTTAAACAATACTTCTTTACAATATATCTCTGTCTTCTATGCAATTGAGTCATTATGCGTGACGTCGGTTGCATGTTTTTTAATGTCGGTTACACGCATTTCAGTGTCATTTACGTGCATTCAGACATCGGTTACACGTGTTGCGTTTGTTAGTCGTGTTTAACATTGGTTATCGGCATCTTGACACAAATTATGTGTTCAAAGTAGCGTTAAGTGTGTACCATTCTAGAGTTACGGGTGTACCGACTCTAAATTGTGCTTACGTGCGTTCGATGCCGCATAATGTGGTACTGGCGCCAAGTTATGTGTGTTTTGGCCCCGAATTGGGCTTCCGCGTGCCCGATGTCGTGCATTTTGGCATCAACCTATTCTGACTTATTTGAAAAATAACAACAATCCATTCTGACCTATTTCGTTAGAAAGAGTTATTTCAATCAACCCACTTTAACCCGCTATATGATAAACACACACCCACATCAACCTATTTTTTTTCCCCTAAATGACCCGTATCAACCTAGTTTGGAAATGGTGGGTGAAGATTGTGACTTTGACCAGTAAATACATATTCAAAATATACAATTAATAACGACGGGAATTTGGTTTGTCTTTAACAGGCAATATCAACTTGCTTGTTCCCTTGAAGGTGTTACAATAACATCCCAACAACTAGCTATCTTCTAGTTAATAACAATTGACATTTAGTTATTTTATACCCACTAACTTTGGGTCAACTTCATTTAGTGGCGATTGCGTCCTATGCTACCTCGCTAGTAGTTCAATTTATTGTGGTTTGAGTACTAGAACTATAGTTAAAGCTTTAGTTGCTACCACTTGTTGGGGATTTGAAAATCAAGAAATTAATGAGGCTATGTTCAAGAATAAAACATTCTCAAAATACGGTGTGATGAGAACAACACATCTTCATCCTTTCTTTGGGTTAAATATAGGACAAACCAAATGAATATGTACGTCTTGGGAGAATTGAAGTTTGTTCAATTTCTAGTTTCATGTTGAAGCTTGTAAGTGCACCATGTTTTTCCCCTGTGCAGTAATTGTGCATGCAACTTGCTTGATTTAATGCAACTAGCCATTCAAGACAAAACTAAATGTATAATAAGCCGGACACATTTTATTAAACGCCGTTGACATAGAAAATGGTGTTCTATATTTTTAATAGTTTTAATGGTAGGAAGAAAATATTGTTCATCCGATTTAACTAATTGATGATTACAGACTATTCGGGCTCATTTAATTAGAGTTTTAAAAAGGTATTATTTTGGCTTAATTTCCAATAGGTTCGGGTTATAATAGATTTTGATTGAGATTAATTGTTTAGAACAAACAAAAAATAAAATAGGTTCACCCATTTTATCCTTTATAACGAGTAGTGGAGAATAGTGGAGGTGGTTGTAGTGATGGCGATGACTACGAGGTGGTGTCAGGGTGGCGATGGTGGTGTCTGTGGTGGGATGTGGAGGCGGCGACATTAGTAGGTGTCTTGGTGGGGCCGACAGTGGTAGTGACAACAATAATGGTGGGGTGGGGGGGGAGGAACTTGGAACTGTTGGTATTTTAATGGCGGTGTTGGGTGACGGTGACACCAGTAGTGGTGACCACCATGTTGTCACCACACAATCGTTAAAGGTATATTTAAAACCCTAATTTATAATCTTGTGAATGTGTAGGATATAAGTATGTATTCTATGTTTATATGTATGTGGGTGCGTTATATATATAATAAATATGTAACTCCCCGGATCTAAGTTTCTAGTTTGTTTTCGGTATAGACGGGTCGGTTTGAGCAAATCAATCAAACAAACAAAAGATATAAACTGATAAGATCAACAAAATATGATTCCAGTAAACGACTTTCATTGATACATCGATTACATAACTTTGTCTCACATATAAAATAGACCGGCACTAACAAATGATGCCTAATTCCGTATTTTTAGATGCTTGAGCCGATTCATTAAACGAGATGCCACTCGTTAAGGAACATGTGTGCATTCGTAGAACTTCATGAAAATTCGCACATGCCGTCTAGTTTCACATATTAATTGAAAATTGAGATTCACATGCTTCCAATCAGATATATGTGAAACTAGTGAATCCCTACGAACCTCCGTGAAATTTCATGAATTCTTGAAATCTTTATATACATACTCTTCCATCAGCTGCAAACTTTATTAATTGAATAATTGATGATATCGATCATCCTCAAAATTCAGAAACGTACTACAGTGTATGGTATATGTGTATATGCCCTTTATGTATGCATATCTATGTGAACGTATATCATGTGAATATATGCATGGTATATGTATTGAATGCGCACATAAGTATGTGAATGTCTATTTTGTGTATATATGATGGTATATGTATGTACATGGGCGGCCCATATATAATCGGATGATAAGAAATAAAAGTATCTATTAGTCTAGTGGTAAACCTATGTGTTGCTTTGTGGAAGATCACAAGTTCAAGACTGGTTATTAACACTTGACAATTGTCTTAAAAAAGACCACAAAATCTCATTTTAATTTTGGCCCCTAACATCATTGAGACGACCCTGTGTATGTATCGTTTGATATTTTATTAGATTGTTTTATTTAAGATAATCTTTTAATTTATTTTTTCGTATATATGTGAATGTATATGTATGTGTATACAACTATATATGTATGACATGCGTATGCGTATGCATTGTATATGTATATACGTGTATGTAAGATATGATACGTGTATGCTATTTTATTATTTGAGTTTAATTTGTGTATGTATTATGTATGAATGATGATTGTGTTTATTGGTTATGTTGTAACATATGCCAATGTGGATTAACACTTAAACCCTTAATCATTGTTTTATTTAATTTATAAAATCTGAAATAACATCACTTATAAATATACTCCTGAACTTAAATTAAACTACTTTACTTTTGATTTACTTTTCTACTAAATTCTAGTATTCTACCAGGGAATTTTACCAAATATCTATTTGATTGTATGCCACCTTTTGGTGCGCATTTTACCTACGACCACTTTTATATTTAATTTATTGTTTTTGGTATTATTCGGAATGCTTTTTATTTTTTTTAACCATCTTCTTTAAACATACTAAAGTAACTAAACACATTTTGAACCTTCTCATGAGTAAATTAAGAGGTGCTAAATCAAACAAATACGAACAAAGCATATTTGTATTGTTCAATTTTTTTATTCTAACAGAAGAAACTAACATTGTTTTTTTATCTTTGTGTTTGTGAGTTGTTCGCTAACAATTTTTTTTCGGAAGAGGTGGGGGGGGGGGGGTCTTTGTGTTCTTTTAGGTCCATTCATTAATATTCTAAACAAAGATGCACAAAGAAAGTAAACGAATGTAAACAATCATAAACAAACGTTAACGCAAATAAACACAAGCTATCCAAATTAAAGTTAAATACCACATGATCACATGATACAACATCCTAAAAGTAACCAACAATGTCCATATTAAAGTATAAATATTAAATACTATTAGATGATTCCAAAATTGAGTCAAATACAAGCTTTTAAAAACGAAAGTAAACGAGTAACAAGGAACGAATATGCAAATGATAAGTCAATTAGGATTACTAATAAATAACAAAAACTTTGATACATATCAATAGTTATAAACGACTGAAGATAAACTACACATATAAATAAACAAACATAAGCAAACGTTTACAAACATGACATGTATTCATATTCAGTCATTTAGTGAAATGGAGAAAAGTTTTGTTTTTATTAATTTGTAAACGTCAGGTTTATTTAGATGGCAAGTATCATGAGCTATTAGTTTTTTCTACAAATATAAAAGGTACGCTTTTTAAAAAAGGCAGTACTATTAGATGAAGATAAGTTGAAAAGATGAAGAAGTATAGAGTCATAATCATCTACCAAATGCTAATTGCTTTACATCTACTTATTCATTAAAGAAAAGGATTTTCAAGGTAATGATTCTTGAAGTTTCATGAACAAGGCAAAGTTTTACTTGAGTGGGTAACTCCAATATCTAAAGCACAAATGAAGAATGGTAAAGGATACAAGTTGACATGAGGGAAACAGCAAAGCATATGAGTGGCATTCCATTCCTAAATATATCCATTTGGATATATTGGAAACCCTTCTTTATTTGTTCATAAAGATCAAAGATTAATATCCAAATTCCATAAATCTCAAGTTTGTTTGCATGCGTGCACGCGGTTAGTCTTCTAAAAATAATTCGGTGACATTTGAGGCTGAGATTCAAGGACCACCATATACGCAACTTGCGTCTAGGAAGCATAGCAATTGATGTTATATAGTGTAATACTGAATCAGTCATGAAGTAGCAAGATTCATGGATGAAGTGAACATTTTTGAGTTGTTTTCCACTCAAAATGTGAACAACTTGCCACATCTTTGTTGAGTGCTGCTACAGATGATTCTATTTACCAGACAATTATAATATCTACGCGACATCCCCGTGCAAGCAACGTGTCAACAACTCATAAACAACACTTAATTAGACCATTTGTAACAGGAGTTTGTGGTTGTAAAACCTTTGTCAATCTAGTCTACTTGCCCATTCATTACACAATACTCCAATCTAGTTACAAGTTGCACGCATTCGTGTATTATTTTGTTGACAAAATGTTACACCTATCAGCCGAATGAAAGATTGAACAAAATGTATAAAAATGATTTAAAAAAAGAAGTTATAACATTATTGTATATAACTTATTAAGGGGCAAAAAGTGTTTTAACAAGGGTAGTTTTATTTTGACATGTCAGCCAAATTTGATAATTCAAAATCGAATTTAAATAACCAAATGAAGATGGAATGAAATATTGGTTACTCAAGTACTCTAAAATTTCTACAAGTGTAAGGCTGCTCAAAAATCTCACGGCTTGAAGCTCGAGCTCATGACTCACTCGATAAAAGCTTGTAGGAGAATTGTAAAGAAATAAAAACAAACTCTTAAAATTAAAGATATTGACACATTTAAAGTTGGAAAATGAAAGACTCTAAAATATGTTTTGACAGTTCATCTAGAGTTGATGATTTTGAGTTGTCATTTTACAACTTTATATCACGAACTTTAATTTCAAAAAGTGCAATTTTATAAGTTTCCGTTAGGTTATTTTCCGGAATCGGTGATAAAGAAAATAAAATTTCCCTTAAAAGTTATTTTCCGGAAGCAGTAATGCAGTATTAAATCATCATCATCATCATCATCGTCGTCATCGTACTCATACTCAGTATATCATACCAATAGCAAAGCTATGGTAGGGTCTGAGGAGAGTAAGATGTTGACAGCCTTACCTCTACACCATAGGTATAGAGAGGCTGCTTCCCGTGAGACCCCCGGTTCGATAGTAGTTTTGCATCAAGCCTTGGACATAAGACACATAACACTCAACCATCAGGACACCCCGATTGGGGCATGTACCCTTGTTTTTCGGCTATCAACGCCACCACATGATGCCTGATTAACCTTCTGTCACTTTTAACGTTATTTTCACGAGATTAGTAAAATAACGTCAAAATTAGTGCAATTTCACTTTTGCTCATCCGAGGGTTCACATATATATACATTATATGCGCGCACCACAAGCAGAACCATAATATAGTATTAAAGAAACATAATATTCATAGGGTGGGCACTTAAGTTGTTTAAATTTGTGTGACCTCAATATGTCCTTTGCTAAATGACAAAACTTAAATATTCAATTATTTGATTTTTGCTTGTACCGAATTTAGATTTTTTAAATTAAAACAGATAACCCAATTCAGTTTTAAACAAAAAAAAAAGAAACTTAAATATGTAATTCGTTGTTGGTATCAGTGCCTTTCCGGCATAAGGAGGGTGCCTAGGGTTGTCCTTGCTAGTTGTTTATAAAAGTATATAGTTAAAAAAAAAATATAGGTAATTTAGTTTGCTTTATTTTTTTGATTATTAATCATTTGCAAACCAAAATATCTACAATGTTCAAGTGTTAAAAGTCCTTATACTTTTATTGTTGGGGATAGAGTCGCACATATCGGGTTTTGGGTTCAAAACGGTTCGATTTTGGTTAAGGGTGGTTAAAATAGGTTTTTGTTTAAAGGAACTTGTTTTCAAATGGAAACGGATGAATTCAGTTTAGAACCGGTATGTAAAGGGGAGTTTTCAAACTGATATCAAACCGGAGTTTCGGTTTGAAAAGAGGTGGGTATATTTTTTTATTTGGGTTAAAAACTGGTACAATTATAAGTTCACCTAAGTGAGACTTTAGGCCTGTTTACGACTTTGGAGTTTGGACTTTTACGAAAACTTGGATATTGGACTACTTGTCTCTTTGGGCTTGTTTTAAGATACCTCATCGGGATATCGGCCTTATTTTGACTGAGCTTGTTAGCCTCCTTTGGGCCTGAGTTCCGCCTGTTGGTCTGCTTTATCGGCCTAAGGCATCAAAATCCTTCACAAATATATATACCAAGGATCCTTAAATTATATCGGAGAAAATTTCTTCGTCCCATGTTCGGATTTTTATTGTGGATCACATCATCCTTTATTATTTTTAAATTTTTATTTTACTTTTTTATTTTTTACATTACCTTTTTGGGATTATTAATTTTTGTGTACAAACTAGTATCGATACTAACAAAATTCGCTTTGGTTCGCCACTACAACGCATTAGTTTTTTTTTAGTTCACCGCAATTTTTTTTATTTAATTTTAAATATGTTAAGCACAAAATACGCTCCACGTTTCATTTATTTTATGAAAGCATTCACATATTGATACTAATTTCTTTTAGCTAGTAGAACTAGTACGTGTAAGGAAAAAATCGACTTGTTAACTTATTAGGGTAGACAGGGTGTTCTCCGAGTTGGCATGCAGGCTGGGAAGGGTACACTGCTGCAACCCTTGTGAGTTCGCTTGGAGGGTTGGTTGGCTAGTTCTTGAACTCGTTGAAGGAAGTGAGATTGAGAACTATTATACATTGTTAGGGTAGTTGTTGATTTAACTAGCAGTGCCCCCCTTCAGGTAGGGCTGAAGCAGGTTTAAGTGATACTGCACAATCTATATTATATATAATACACCAAACAAGGGCAAATTAAGACACTTAGATTTTAAGTAATTTACAACTTAATTAACAAATGGTACAATTTACATAGCATATTGAAGATGGGCAAAATAGTAAACTTCAATTTTTTAAATATAGTTACAATATTGTCCCCTCAACTTTAATCAAATTTTATAAATTTAAGTAATAGTTACAACCTTAGCCCTTTAACCTTTAACCATATATTATTTTTAATTTCACATTTAACCTAACTTCCACCCAAAACTTTTAAACGATCATAATTTTTTCATACACTTATATTTTTTTTTAAAATAAAACGACACCATAAAAACAAGAATTTTATTCTCTTTAATTAGAGTATGATCCGGTTAAAAAAATTAACATTTACGTAGCGGTGTTTGCGATCCGGTTTTGATGGCATTTAAATAAACAATTAGTAGCGGTTTTTGATCATGTAAACCAAAACAGAACGGTTAAAAAATGAAACCAAATCACTATCAACGATATGTGTTCCCGCTGCATCGCGCGGGCACTCGTCTAGTATTATTCAATGATGGAGAGATCAATTGTGGGTTTAACCAGAAACACCCCCTCTGTTCTCCTACTACTACTACCCAAGTGTGAACGTGTGATGCGCGATTGACATGAATTAGATACTTCTCCAACACACCCAGTATGATTTGGGTATATTTTTTTCAATAAAATTGAGTAAAAGAGACGTGTAATGATTTAATTGGTCATATTAAATAAAATTGGGTTAATTTGGGTACTTAATTATCCGAGCGACACCCCTAAGACCATGTGTACTGCTAGCGTTGTGGCTAGCGTTTTGGGTGAAAACGCGGGGGGTACACCGCCCCCCCCCCCCCCCGCGTCATGATAATTTTTTTTAGTGCGTTGTATACAAAACGCGCATGGTGGCACAGAAATTAAAAAAACTAGCCGTTGGAGCTGTTGAGATTTAAAAATATATATATATATATATTAATTATATTTATACTATATAAACAAACCAAACTCATTTTTTTTAACACACTCCTTCTACTTCTATACCAATTTATATCTTTTACACAAATATTTCTACCAAAATGTTTCCAAACAACAACCAAATTATTCTCGGTTTCGGACAATATGCCCGTCAAGGCAACCAAAATCCACAACCGAACCAATCTACCGCCCCGACGCCAACCGTACCCGTCCCGCAAATGTATGACCCGTAAATGGCCGCGTACATTGCACTTCTACAAAGCTCTATGCCAAATGCGGTGCCCGGTTTCCAAAACCCAATGACAAACATTTTTGCGGGTTCGGGTTCCCAACCCGCCCCGGAGACCCAACCTGAGGTCGAGTTGGTATTTAATTTTATGTTAATTTATTTAAATCATCATCATCATCGTACTCAGTATATCCCACCAATAGCAATGCTATGGTAGGGTCTGAGGAGGGTAAGATGTAGACAGCCTTACCTCTATCCCATAGGGATAGAGAGGCTGCTTCCGGTGAGACCCCCGGCTCGATAGTAGTTTTGAATCA